>NW_007378214.1:128522-141621 GCF_000475195.1 Diaphorina citri
TTACTCAAGTTATTGTAAAATCATATCAATATTTGGTACTTGTTCAGAAGTTATGTTAATGGAAAATTGCTACATGAAGGAGCTGTCACAAATGAACAGTGACCAGTGTTATTAGGGTAAATGGCAAAAGGAGCTTTTTTTTCATTGTTGTGGCTTCTGAATAATTACCCAAATTTTTTTAATGTAAATCAAAAACTTCAATGCTGTTCCACTCAAAACTTGACATTTGTTGGGCTCTCATTGAATAAAACCTTTTCTTTACAGGTATGAGTCCCAGGCAGAAAACCTAAGAAATCAAGCGTTCAATTTAGACCAGGCTAATTTCGGTATACAATCATTGAAAGACACTCAGCAAACTGTCATTGCCATGAAGGATGGGCTGAAGCAGATGAAGAAAGAGTTTGGAAAGATTAACATTGATCAAATTGAGGTAAGTATCATCATATTATACATACGAGAGTTTTTGCATATTCCTGAGAAAAAAAGAAGTTTGCATCTTAGCACTTCACATTTTGAAAAGTTTTGATGTCAAATACTTAGAATGTTTATTTTCTACACCAAAATTGTTATCATTTTGTTGTGTATGATGGTGGTTTCGAACCAGTGTATTTCGGTTTTCCAATATCCAATATTGGCTAGAGTGAATTGATTCAATCCTCAGTCTTGATTTTCACTCTGGTGAGTCTACACAAAATAAATTCGTTCCAATGTTCTATTTTCAAAGTGATCTTTTCTTACTACATTAGAACTCCAACTCAACACACATGTCTCAGAATTATCAGATGATAATGATGACGATTTTATCGGAAACATATTCATTAGGCTCAGAAAATACTGGGGATTATAACGCGAACACAACTGACTGTAAACTAGACATGTGAAGTACACAGGTTTCGAAGAGAATGATTTTAAAATCACATTTTATTCATAGTCCTAGTCGTAGGTCTTAGCAGAAATTTAATAAAAGTCCGAAAAGGATAGAATACTGGGAAGATAGACACCATCAAAATTGGAGTATAGAATCATTATTTATTCACACCAAAAATCAACGTCGGCCATCAATATGAACTGAACTTGACCTGACAAGACAACACAAAACAGGCAAAACCAGATTCAAATCAATAATGAAAATAACTGTCAATCAGGAAATGAAACTTAATATTTTGACAATAATATGGTGCCAATACCAGAACAAAATGAGAAATCTTTTTTTAATAAATGAAAATAGTGAATTAGTGAGTTTTCAAATTTCTTAGTAACTTAAATACATACTCGTAGGCATGGTTAACACTACTCTGTCTCTATTCTTACACATATTTGTTACCTCAGAATCCTGAGATGAATGGATGAATAACATAGATTTGGATGAATGAACATGATTCATGGAAATAACCTATGACATCATCAGCATAAACATGGATTGTACATTTAATCTTTCATGCAAGAAAATATTTTCTTCTTTCTCCCATTTCCAGGAAAAACGCTGAAGTCGTATTTCATTTTCAGTTCTTGTCCTTAGACATCATGCCCTGTGATCTGCACATAGATACAGTTTTGGGGGACCTATTGGTGAAACAAACTGAGTCCATTTTGATCTCTTAAGGCCTCGAGGGTTGAGGATCTGTTAAAATCCACCTGAATAAAATGCCCCGATAAAAAAACATTACTGTAATATTCGTATATCCAGTAAACTGGTAATCATGGACGATTAGATTACTCTGTTAGGGATATCAATGTGTCATATCAATACTGTAGATATGCAGATAAATTGGATACCCACAGCATATTATGCTCAGAGCAGGTATTTCTGATACTTCTCTATGTTTGTATTTATCGTGGACATCGGATACTATGGACAATTACTCACTTGATTGAGCAGGTTAGGTTTCCCCACATCCACAATACATGATGGTCAGGTGGTTTCAATATTACCGTGATGTGGCTTATGGTGTTAGGATATTGTTGACACTTGATATGACTTCACCTGTCCAATGGTTTTTGATCCGGATTACCAGATGTAACTTGTCTGATGAGACTGATGATAGTGGAAATCCATATCAATTTGTCTGTAGGGCAGTATGTGTCTTTGTTTGTGATGAGCTGATGAGTTTTATCTTCTAACTTCTTAACGCTAGAACCTCGAAACTTCTAATTTTCTCAGGCACAATCTAATATATGCAGCAGGGGGAAATGATGCACACTAGAATTTATTGGTACAATATTGTTCAGGTACCCACTTCATACCTAATAATATTCCAAATTCTAAATTATAACGTGATATTCAGCCTTACATGGAAAATTGAATTGTTTTCTGTAGGCTCCAATGTATTATTCATTGGTGGGGTGCAGAAAGCGAAATGAAATTCAAGTGGAAAATGCCCGCCTCTCTTATTTTCACAGAAAAATGCACGAAAGCCCCCCCATACGAAATTCAACCCCTCTTTCCAAACGTTCAAGACATACCGTGAAGGAGGGCTAGAAAGCTATACAGACAGAAATGAATTCAGTTTTGACAATCAATTATTTATTTGTCTTCAGAAAGTTGTGATTCAGGACTGTTCTTGAGAATTCAGGAAATGCAAGGGAAAAATTTTGTATATAGGAACTATAGGAGGTATCCAAATCTATATGTATATTCTCCATCCATGTGACGTCTCCATTCTCCGTGTTGCGTTAATAAGTGGAAGTGTAGTGTAACGGGAACTAGGAGTTTGCGATTGAAACGCCATGACCTGATTGAAAAGGTCAGAAGAATTCCAACAGGAACCTCTGACTCTTCAAATGTCTCTGGTAGATATACAATTTGAAGAACCCTGTATGTCGAATGCTAATAACGGCTCAATTAGTTTGACTATCGTATATCCTACATATGTATATGGAGTGTCTGTGAATTGCGGTGTATTCCATTGCTGTGATTATGGTCTATGATCTTCTATGCACTTATGTGTTCAATAGGATCAGTATTGTCTTCTAGGTAATGGATTCATAATAATCATATGTGAACATTTCAAAGCACACATCAGAGCTTTTCTCAGTGTTTTTGGCATAAATTGACGCAATAACAGTACGAATAGAAGAGTGATGATTTACTGAAGCTGTTCTGTTGTGTTTTATTCATGGGGTTGCTAACAACCAAGATGATAACTCAGTAAAATCGAACTTAACAGAATGAATCACATTATTAGGAGTTATTCTTTAGATTCTGAATTCTGGATCCTGAAGACTTGAAACGTTACATATGTACGAGTACATGAACATGGTAAATAATGAGATTATTCGGACAGTAAAGAAGTGAGTAAAGTATCAAGAGTCAATGAACATAGAACATACTCCTATAGTCTTTGTGCCGAGAGTAAACCAGTTTTCAGTGTTTTGTTACTCGTATTATTGTGGCTGTGGTTTTAAGTTCAATGAGACCTCAAGATTAAACTCAATTACTTTTACACAGAATTGTTTGAAATGAATGAATGTTTAGAAAATGGTTTTTGTTTCATTACCCCTATACTTTTTTATATTCCTAGCATTGATTAACTTTTGAAGACTTTCAGTGTTTGATAATATTTTTGTTGTTCTCTCTGATTTCAGGTGAGTTGTTTGGAGCAGTATTTTCTTTAAGTATGAAAATGATGAGAAATTAATTCAAATCTTTGGTAAGTGTTTCTTTGCTTTCTAGAGTGGCAGGAGTGACAAGATTCTTCACACAATTCTTTAATAGTTCCATTTTCCCAAGTTCAGTCGTTTTAGAGTTTGGCTCATCAATTGTCAAGGTAGGTTAACATACTAGGTGTGTATCATTGGAATCTCACTGATCTGTGGCCTCAGTTTTCCATCACATATCTCCATTCGTTGCCGCCAATATTCTGGAATTCGATGTTAAATTCAAGGACTCATGTTCATGATGTTCCATTTCAATTAGATGAAACATGTTAAAATGCAAGATGTAAGTGCTTACAATTTACAATATTGCCTTTCAAAGCACTTATGTGTTCTTCAGTACTTAACGTACAACGTCAGTGTAATTAAAAACGTTTGCTTAGGTATTGTATTGATACGTTGTAAATTTACTGAACATAGTTCTCTGTATAGCATTGTTGTAATATTTGCCATTCTTTGTCAGCTAAAGTTGCATGACTCTGCGTCACTCATGATGCAATTTTGTCTGAAAGCAACGTGAAACAACATTAATGAATGCTACTACAAAAGCCCTTGGTTCTTTGTGTACATATAAAGTACATACTTACTGTGTCTGACGTAGCTCTTTGACAAGACGTAAGGACAGAGCACCCTTGGAGACAGAAACAATGAATCGCATCTCCTGATATGCACTTGTTCACAAATATGGATTTCCACCCAGCAGGACAATGTTGCAGGTTTCGATGATATTCCAATTAATTTTTCTTTGACATTCCAATTAATTTTTATGTATCATAGCTATCTTAATAATACACACCTCCATAGCAGTTCAGATTTATAATTTTAGGATTGGTAGCCCAGTCATTTGGGTTAACTGTATCAATGTACATATTATATTCATATCAATGGGATCAATATTGAATAGTGCATGTACAGTTGTAGAGCTGTACCTAATACAGTTTCTATTACTTTGACACGTGTTTTGAGAATGTAGTAGAATTTACATTGGTCTGAAATATACCCATCATCATTTGTGTTAGTCAAGATAGCATGTGTGTTTTGATAAGGATACTCTGACTTTTATAATTATCTATGTCAATGAGCGTATCTTCTGTTATGTTTGCTATATTGAGGTAATCGGAATTCGATGTTTAAACTAGTGATGACATCTTTCAAATCAACTTTTTCATCGAGTTCGATATTCCCCCTTTTCTTTCATGTTATCTTTATCTCGTTTGTTTCCTTCCTTCGTCTTTTTTCATTCTATTGTAACTTTATCGAGAGTTTTCTTCTTTTCTTTTTCTTTTCTCATTTGATCCCGCCTGTCTATCTCTTGTCTTTCTTTACCCCTGCCGAAAGTGTTGCATCCATTCTCCATTGGAAACTTTTTCCAATTATCTCGGGACGTAGATTTAACAAGGTAGCATCGCATATTTTCACAACAGCTCTGTTTCCTATTAGCTAAATGTCGTTTTTCCATTAAAATCCAATTATTTCCTTGTCTTTCTCACCCCCAGCTTGTATCACCCTTGCAACCCTGCCCAAGATTAGCACGGGGGTTTACGCTGAGGATTTATTGAGTTGTTTTTATCTAAAGCTCCGTGAGCTTGTTCAGTTATGTCTGCGTAAGGTGTAGCTAAGCTTTTTTAAGCCCTCGCACCGTATCATTTATTTATTTAACGTTTTTGTGTCTTTTATTTATCTTCTCATTTTGTCTCTTGCCGAAGCAAGTCTACTGAATTCTCTAGTTTTTTCAACTAAACTAAATAAAAGTTTAAAATTAAATTTCCCCCTTATAAAGGAAAGTTCGATAAGATGGTTTCAATGGTTTGCCATTGCAGAAACTCGGAAAGCACATACCTATCGTATAATGTTTCTGATATAAAAACAACGAATTCAAAGTTTTTATTGCTATATGCATCCAGTTTTGTCTGGGCTTTTTTTCCTAATGGCATTTAAATAAATCTTCCATCAAGGAAAGCCGTCTGCAAGGAAATGTTGATTTATTTTGCTCTTAAGATCTTAAGATTCCTACTCGGAACGTTGTTCTTATTTATTTTAGAGGGGGAAGACTGCATCTTAGGGTGGAGAGATAACTGTAAGAAATGAAAAGCACTTGCTGAGAGGGTTTCATTTTAATTGAAAACGTAACGGAAGTGCTCTCCTTCATCCACCACTAATAGGAATGAAATATGCTAGCGAATAAATTAAACAATGAAAGAAAGATAAATATGATTTGCAGGAACAAAGATAAATATGAATGGGCACCGTACTTTTTTTCTCTCGCATAAATTAAACTCCTTAAGAGAACGAAATTGCTAAATTAATGAATTTCCAAGCTCCAAACATTCGGAAAACGCTGTAAAGTTTCGTCATGTGGGGAAAGCCGTCTGCAAGGAAATGTTGATTTATTTTGCTCTTAAGATCTTAAGATTCCTACTCGGAACGTTGTTCTTATTTATTTTAGAGGGGGAAGACTGCATCTTAGGGTGGAGAGATAACTGTAAGAAATGAAAAGCACTTGCTGAGAGGGTTTCATTTTAATTGAAAACGTAACGGAAGTGCTCTCCTTCATCCACCACTAATAGGAATGAAATATGCTAGCGAATAAACTAAACAATGGTATCACCCTTGCAACCCTGCCCAAGATTAGCACGGGGGTTTACGCTGAGGATTTATTGAGTTGTTTTTATCTAAAGCTCCGTGAGCTTGTTCAGTTATGTCTGCGTAAGGTGTAGCTAAGCTTTTTCAAGCCCTCGCACCGTATCATTAATTTATTTAACGTTTTATCTCTTTTATGTATCTTCTCGTTTTGTCTCTTGCCGAAACAAGTCTACTGAATTCTCTGAATTTTTTTTCGACTGAACCAAATAAAAGTTTAAAATTAAATTTACCCCTTATAAAGGAAATTTCGATTAAGATGGTTCGTCATTGCAAAAACTTGGAAAGTACCTATCGTTCGTATGATGTACGTATGTATATGAATTCAATGATATAAAAACAACGAATCCAAAGTTTTTATTGCTATATGCATCCAGTTTTGTCTGGGCTTTTTTTCCTAATGGCATTTAAATAAATCTTCCATCAAGGAAAGCCGTCTGCAAGGAAATGTTGATTTATTTTGCTCTTAAGATCTTAAGATTCCTACTCGGAACGTTGTTCTTATTTATTTTAGAGGGGGAAGACTGCATCTTAGGGTGGAGAGATAACTGTAAGAAATGAAAAGCACTTGCTGAGAGGGTTTCATTTTAATTGAAAACGTAACGGAAGTGCTCTCCTTCATCCACCACTAATAGGAATGAAATATGCTAGCGAATAAATTAAACAATGAAAGAAAGATAAATATGATTTGCAGGAAAAAAGATAAATATGAATGGGCACCGTACTTTTTTTTTCTCTCCCGCATAATTTAAACTCCTTAAGAGAACGAAATTGCTAAATTAATGAATTTCCAAGCTCCAAACATTCGGAAAACGCTGTAAAGTTTCGTCATGTGGAAATCTAGGACAAAGGACAAATTCTTGCCTCGCTTTAGGTTTTCCTTATTGTTTTTCCCATCTTAATTTCAGCTGACGTACATTCCTAGGCGCCATAGTCAGATCAATATCGGTATAGATATAGGTCATGTTAGATATGGGGACGAGATTTGTGTGAGTTCATAATTCATTGGCATGTATCCCTAATGTATAATGCAAGACTCTTATTCAGTTCCCTGTGACGATGGTTTCGGTCAAGCACTCATGTGGACGCTCAGTAAAGTTCCACCATTTAACCTTTCATGCAAGAATATATTTTCTTCTTTCTCCCATTTCCAGGAAAAACGCTGAAGTCGTATTTTATTTTCAGTTCTTGTCCTCAGACATCATGCTCTGTGATCTGCACACAGATACAGTTTTGGAGGACCTATTGGTGAAACAAACTGAGTCACTGAGTCCATTTTGATCTCTCGAGGTCTCGAGGGTTGAGGATCTGGTAAAATCCACCTGAATAAAATGCCCCGATAAAAAACATTACTGTAATATTCGTATATCCAGTAAACTGGTAATCATGGACGATTAGATTACTCTGTTAGGGATATCAATGTGTCATATCAATGCTGTAGATATGCAGATAAATTGGATACCCACAGCATATTATGCTCAGAGCAGGTACTTCTGATACTTCTCTATGTTTGTATTTATCGTGGACATCGGATACTATGGACAATTACTCACTTGATTGAGCAAGTTAGGTTTCCCCACATCCACAATACATGATGGTCAGGTGGTTTCAATATTACCGTGATGTGGCTTATGGTGTTAGGATATTGTTGACACTTGATATGACTTCACCTACAGTTCCACCTGTCCAATGGTTTTTGATCCGGATTACCAGATGTAACTTGTCTGATGAGACTGATGATAGTGGAAATCCATGTCAATTTGTCTGTAGGGCAGTATGTGTCTTTGTTTGTGATGAGCTGATGAGTTTTATCTTCTAACTTCTAAACGCTAGAACCTCGAAACTTCTAATGTCTGTAGGGCAGTATGTGTCTTTGTTTGTGATGAGCTGATGAGTTTTATCTTCTAACTTCTAAACGCTAGAACCTCGAAACTTCTAATTTTCTCAGGCACAATCTAAGATGTGCAGCAGGGTGAAATGATGCACACTAGAATTTATTGGTACAATATTGTTCAGGTACCCACTTCATAAACCTAATAATATTCCAAATTCTAAATTATAACGTGATATTCAGCCTTACATGGAAAATTGAATTGTTTTCTGTAGGCTCCAATGTATTATACACACCTTCACAACATTGTCATGCTATTCAATCGACTTCTAATATGATGGAAGCAACGGTACTGTACCTGTACCTCTAGTCTTCAGCAGACAATGCCACAATTGCCACACCAATATAACCAATCACAACATCAGAAACCTGTACCAATATTGTTTGCCCTTATACGACATGGAACCAAGTCAGGTGGATGAAATTTATGGCGGGCAGTGAAACTTTCCATTTTTATTTATTTATTGTTTGATACATTGTCTTCTAGGTAATGGATTCATAATAATCATATGTGAACATTTCAAAGCACACATTAGAGCTTTTCTCAGTGTTTTTGGCATAAATTGACGCAATAACAGTACGAATAGAAGAGTGATGATTTACTGAAGCTGTTCTGTGGTGTCATCTGCTTACCATAATCTTGTGCATCTTCTATTCTGTTATGAGATTGATGTACAGTTTAGATAGAGTGCAAGACGGCATCACTGCATCAGTGTAATATAATTTGTAAAGCTTTATGAACACAAGCGTACAAAAAATTGTGAGCACAGATTTATAGCATAAATGGGAAGTCTAAAAGGCATTAACATATAAATATAAAACACAACTAAATTTTAAAATATCTTAGTGATGGACCGACGATTTTGTCTATCTACGAGTTTTGTCTATCTCGTATTTTGAAGTCGTCTTTTCTCTTTTGGAAGAATGTGAGGAAAATAGGAAATAGACTTCTTTAGCAGAAAGGGATCGCCGTTTATTCAACATTCGAATTCAGTTTGATCTCAATTGGTTTGGAATGTTTCGAATACTCCTAATAGTCCTAATCATCAAGGACTATAAATAACATCGTTTCAGATCGAAGATGATGGTAATTTATGGATTTTTATATATCGAAGACACGAGCAGCGTTCAATGATGAACTTCCTGTGCTCCAATATCAACAATAATAACAATGCAGGTTATGAAAATCACCTTCAGAATGAGGATGCCCACGAGCCTTTTCAATCCCAAACCGAGCTATAAAAGAGAACATAATTTATGTGTATGTAAGTGTTGATTGCTTTCTATAAGCACATGATTATAGTGTAGACTTTTAGTGGCCCTAGTGTAAGTTTGTACCTTGTTGGATCACAGGAAAAAAAGCAGACCTAAATCTTCAATGCGGATTGTTGAATAGAGTTCTGAAAGGTGCTCACTGCTCTTGACATAAACATGAAATCATGAAGCAGAGTTCTTTGGTCTTAGTTCCCTCTTCTAAATTTAATATACTACTTTATGCACTAATGGGTTAATAAACTTAGTCTATATTCCACCTAATTCTTTTCTATTTTTCATAATGTCCAGCAGGACAGTTTGAACCCATCTTCATTAGTTATAATGAATTATTATTGTGCCTCTAGCTAGAGCAAGCCATTCCAACTCAAGAGAGCAATCACCGGGAATAAAGTTATCGCTTATTACAAATCCTATCTAGGTTGACGGTTTTTATAGACTAGCATCAGCATCAACTTGGAAGTCCAAAGAAAAAATATATTATTGGGATCTCTATTTAAGCTTAATTCAGTTGTACCGTAACCAATCTTAATGACGATTGTGTTCTACCGTTACAGTTTTATCTGAAGCTTTGATTTCGATTTCGTTAATAGCCCAATGAGCATAACTACAGCCCCAAGTATATATTTTCATTTTATACAAGTGTGGGTCATTTATATTGAACGAGGAGGACAGTTCAAGCCATGATGTCATGGACCAATGTGGATCATTCTCTTCATAACGAAGTAATAGAAGGCACGGGCTGTCACACTCCTACCTCCCACTTGTATGGTTCTATGCAACTGCTTGACGCCCTGCGGATCAAATTCCAAATCGAATCAATATCTCTGACTTGTTCCATCTCATAAAATCTGATGATCATATTGAATGAAATAATGAATTGGTACTAATTTAATTCATGTCGAGGTATAAAAATATCTATTTTATGATTATTGCAACCTACTCCACCAGGTAATTTATTAATCTAATAGTCAGAGCCAAAAGTGGTTGTTTTGCTCTTTAGCAATGTGTCGTAAAGAAATTAAATCCATATCAAGGGGTTGTACTTACATTCCATGGTTCATGGACTCAAATTGAAAACCCCACACCTTTTTTATGAAACAAGAAACCAAATGAAAGTTTGCACTGGAATCTACAATAGTCTTATATCCTGGGTTTTAGGGTCCCCAAGAAATCGTAAAGCTATGCACTCTGCATGTATTGTTAAAAGTTAAAATCAATGAACATTTTTAAACGTTTAGTCTTATTGGTCATTTCATTGGTCTATTTTTAGAACATTATAATTTCACACCTTGCCATACATTCTAGACGTTATCAAAGTTTTTGTTGGCTTGCATATGTTGCAAAACTTTGCACAAGAGACTGCAATTGGCAAATTGGCATAAGCTTCTAGTATTTCGCTGCTTCCAATTCTTCGTGCGCTAGTAGGTATACATAGTTACGCATATCCCTTCCGTAGGGTATTAGGCATATTCCTACTTCCTACCCTACGAGTGATCCCACAAGCCACAGGCACCTAAGACACCTGAACCAACTTTGTCACGCTTACTGACGTCCCCTCCTGCGTCTCTCTTGTGTTTTCAGCATATATTATATTCCACTACTGCTGCGTGTCAGATAGTAAAATTAAAATAATAAATTATTAAAACAAAAATATGGACTGGGTTCAATTCCTAGATAATATACAGGGTGTGTGTAAACTTCCGGAAACACAGACGAAAGTCTGGAAACAAACAATATTTTTTATAGCTTACTTACAAATCTAAGTCAAAATTATTAGCTTTTAGCTTAGCTATTCATAGGGAATTTAGCTAACTACAAGTTGGTCTAAAAGCAGTTTGACCTTGACTTGAGAATCACAACAGAATCATCATAAATTGTTAAATATCCAAACGTTCCAGTACTTTTTGGTCATTGGGTAATCTGTATAGTACACACTACCACACTCGTGGTACCTAGGCATTTTTTGAACGGTTTTAGGTATCGAAAGTCTGGAAACAAACAATACTTTTTATAGCTTACTTACAAATCTAAGTAAAAATTATTAGCTTTTAGCTTAGCTATTCAAAGGGAATTTAGCTAACTACAAGTTGGTCTAAAAGCAGTTCGACCTGCTTTTAACTTGACATGAGAATCACAACAGAATCATCATAAATTGTTAAATATCCAAACGTTCCAGTACTTTGTGGTCATTGGGTAATCTGTATAGTACACACTACCACACTCGTGGTACCTAGGAGCATTCTACCGTGACTTCGTATCGTCTTGGGTGATAGGAACTAACCAAGGCACGCAGTCAGCAAAATAAAAAAGAACATCCATGTTTTGGTAGCCCTCTGAGAGTGGTAACAGTGGAACATGTGGTCATAACCTCGATTGTTCACACTAATTTATAAAATGATGACTAATTATTTCTAATCATAAAAAAGAACATCCATGTTTTGTAACCCTCTGAGAGTAATAACAGTGGAACATGTGGTCATAACCTCGATTGTTCACACTAATTTATAAAATGATGACTAATTATTTCTAATCAGTGTAATTTGCTTGCTTCTCCCTAGAACACGGTGCTGCCCATATCCCCTGCCTTGGACATCCCCGAGGACTTGATCGTCCAGACACAGAAAGGGGTGCATTCTGTTTTTGACATGGAACAAATTATGTTTCCTGATGGGACGACTCCCCTTTATGAAGAGCTCTCTCAGAAATGAAATGGTCAAAACTCTAAACATGGGGTGCCAAGCGTTTCAGTAAGCCAAGGATTGGAAGTTGGGTCTAATGTTGACAGATAGATTGATTAATGCGAGGGTCACCAGTACCAGCAATAACGCAGGAATAGACCAAAAATGATGGACTCAATTTATTAAGGAGGGAAAAAAAATTCAACACTCCTAAAGTCGAACTTTGGGGGAAAAGAATAAACCGTTTGCATGATCTTGAGTTTCATAAAGGGTGTCCCAATAAGAATGCAAGATTTAAAAGGGTCATAACTTTTTTATGCGTTTTATCTTGTAAACATTTTTCTCCTAATTTTCACAACCAAACGTGTTTGTTCTTAGTTTTTCCAAAAGTTTTCTATATCATATAGTACGAATAATTAATCTAAATTAGCATTTATTGTGTTCTTTTGATGTTTTTTAAGTAGCAAACATTGTTTAAAACAAGTTTTATTCTGTTATAAAAAGTCCTAACACCAATAGGTGAGGAGTTGTAGCCTCAAATATGGGCAAAAAACACATAATGCCCCTGGATTGCATAACCAAAGTGCCGGAAAACTTTAAGGCCGTTGAGCATGTCGACAGCGATGTCCGATCGAGCTGAAACTTTTTAGCAATTTTTTTTTAGACCAAAAGGAACCATAAATCGAGTGATAATCATTACTTTTTAATACTTCGAAAATAAGGGCCAGTCTATTGGACATCCCCGAGGACTTGATTGTCCAGACACAGAAAGGGGTGCATTCTGTTTTTGACATGGAACAAATTATGTTTCCTGACGGGACGACCCCCCCTTTATGAAGAGCTCAGAAATGAAATGGTCAAAACTCTAAACATGGGGTGCCAAGCGTTTCAGTAAGCCAAGGATTGGAAGTTGGGTCTAATGTTGACAGATAGATTGATTAATGCGAGGGTCACCAGTACC
>NW_007378215.1:0-13997 GCF_000475195.1 Diaphorina citri
TTAAATTTGGAGCAAATATTTTTCCCGGGCTCGCAGTTTTCTTGCCTGGTGTGTGTTGCGCTCTTCCACCCAACGTGGGGGCTGGGGATTACTTCTTTGCACAAGATATAATATTGCCAGGAGGACACAACTGTACATTGATCGCTCTATTCTCTGCTCAGTGGAGTGTACTCCATGTGCCAGTTCTTATAGCTCTAAAATTCTTTTTAGAACCCCCCTACTCCACTTTGTTGAAAGTTCCCCGAACTTCTGCACGGGTATAACAATATTGTTTACTGAGGATTAAGATAGGTATTCCTTCTTCTATAATTTTCCAAAATTCAAGACGACACATGTAGGTAGGTAGGTACGCCATTTCCAAGAATTTTCTCCAGAAATCTCAAGTATCCAAAAGGTTTTCATTAAACCAATGTCAACAAGAGTATTATTATTGAGCTTCTTGTTTTCAACAACTACCTTTCTTTGGTTTTGATATCTCCTCTGCTCAGTGGAGTGTACTCCACGTGCCAGTTCTTATGGCTCTAAAATTCTTTTTAGAACCCCCGTACTCCACTTTGTTGAAAGTTCCTCGAACTTCTGCACGGGTATAACAATATTGTTTACTGAGGATTAAGATAGGTATTCCTTCTTCTATTTGCCTAGGAAATTCTTCGAAATTTTCACTCACATAATTTTTCAAAATTTAAGACGACATCATGTAGGTAAGCCATTTCCAAGAATTTTCTCCAGAAATCTCAAGTATCAAAAAGGTTTTCATTAAACCAATGTCAACAAGAGTATTATTATTGAGCTTCTTGTTTTCAACAACTACCTTTCTTTGGTTTTGATATCTTGGGGGGAAGGTTTTCCGTGTATTTCTGACGGTTTACTGGATTTTTGGTTCATTTCCTTATTTACTTTACAAGAACAGGTAGAAGGTTATAGGATTTTCTGAGTTATCCACACCTAGAAATGAACAATGTAGGTAACAAGATAAAGGAAATTCATATTTATGCAAAATATATTTCCTTCGCCTTTGACTCCCATTGAACTTATCTCGAATTTCACAGCTACTTGCAATTTTATATCCCCCATTTGTGTGTTTGTTTATCTCTATTGCTCTTTTTTCTTCCCAGTGTAAACTATTTCTAGGTTTTCCTTCTTCGTATCCATTTCTATCTTGATTCGTCTTTCATTATTGGTTCCATTGACATAAATCTTGCCATATTATTGAATATTGATGTTCCCTTTTGTTCTTTGATTTTGGTTTAACATACAACAATACAAAATGTCTTATTCACATGGCCATACCTCATCGTATAACGATATTCTTTGCTGGCAATTTTTCGGTGTACTCATCACCATTTTAATGAGCTCCAAGTCCTTTTATGTTCTCATGGTAGTCAAAGGGACATAAGACCTTATAAAAATAATAATAAAATTGTTATAAAAAAATTACTTAGTATGAAACTTTTTATCAATTCATCATTTTCAGCTTGATAGCAAAAAAAAAAAATTCACACCATTCGCACTGCAATATAGCAATTTCGCATGAAATCATATCCAAGAATAGAAGTTACCTTGATTTTCGTTCGAAATAAAAATAAACAAATATCCAATTTACCTCCCAAGTGTTTCCTATCTGCCAAGGCGAAAAGTTGCTTACCTTACAATAATACTTGTTTTGTTTGTGCAAACTTGAATTAAGAGAAACAAGAACAAACTTTCTGATAAAGCAGCATACCTTTCCTCTTCCAAACTTGCTTAATACCGCGCATCATTATTTAGATAAAAGCTGTAAAAAAAGGCAAATAAAAGCTCCTCGCACTCCCCCCTAAAATACGGCCCTGGATCTGAAGGAGGTTGAGCTCTAAAGTCTTTCTAATGTTTCTATGTAGGTACAGGTAAATGTAACATATAGGTACCTAGGTCTTTTCTACCGGCGCAACTCTGTTGTTAGAATGGGAGTTCCCCAGGAATAAGGAAGAGCACACAAAGGCGGAATGGTGAGAAAACCTTCGAGAAAAGAAATAAATAAGCAACTAACGCGAAAAACAACACAAACATGAAGTTATTTTTGTGTTTAAATTTTGAGCGCATCAAGAACGAAAGTTGTTGAGTTTTTAAGCTGAAATCCGGAAAGTTTATTTAGGGAGTATGTCTGTGTACTTCTTCGTAGGAATGGGAATATAAGGAGAATAATTATGTGCTCAGTGATACGGGAAAACAGCGTAAGAAGATGAAAACTTGAGTAATAAACGCTCGTCAGTGGAGTGTGGAGAAATTTTGAGGTAAAAAAATAAAAATAAAAACTCAAAAGCAACTAGAAGTGGCATTAAGCGATTGTTGAAATTCCTTCAAACTTGGACTTTATTTTGGCGTGCGAAGGGCGACTTGGCGGCTCTTGGCACGTCAAAATTTATTTCTCTGGAGTACTGGAGAAAGTATATGAGATATGTATTATCTGCTGGTAGAGGTCGCCACTGGTGATGTTAAAAATCGCGGGCACGTAAATAGATACCTACTTAGTTAAAAGTTAGTGTCCTCAAGTCCTCACTAATTCTCATTGCTCTATACCTAGTGCGAGCTTAACAAGATAACATGTTGCCTCTTAATCACCTCTTTCAATACTAGGAGACTTTAATTCCTGAAGTATTTTCGATTCTATTTCCGAAGAAATGATTCGAAGTTCAGTTTTCTTGGCCTTGTGCTTCTATAATACCTATCTATCTACCTATAACCTATAGACAGCACTAAGCACTGTGTCATTATAAGAATACCTTCAGAACATACACTATGGCATCTAAGTCTCCTCAACAATATATTAGTTCTCCTTCCTCTAAAATATTTCCCAAAAGATATCCCCTCACTCCCCACCACTTGGTGTGTCGAAATAACGACTAATAATCTTAGCACACCACGACGCTTGATGTAACTAAAGATTTTTATGAAAGCTTTCAGAAAAGATAAAGGAAACCATCAAGGAGATAACGGAAGAGCACTATTGACCCCCGGGGAGCAATGGGCTAAAAGTTTCAAGTATAAAATAAACCCCCTAGCAGATTATCTCTTCAAGGCGTGCTTGTAGAAAGTTTTCGAAAAGATTTGTTCAAAAAGAGAAGACAAGGAATCAATAATTTTATTATTTTGTTACACACATTGTGATTAGGATTATTATCCAACGTATCACACGTGATAAACGTTTTGTATGATACCTATAGTCTATAGTGAACTTTCCCTAGCATTATACATATTATGCGATTGTGCACTGAATGGTAATCCAATCCGCAGGGTTCCTGGGTTAGAGATATACAAACACAAGAGTATTATTATCCCATCATGACACGTGTGGTAAGTATTTTGATTATTTTCCTACTGTATTGTGAATACATAAATTTTGTCCACTGAATTGACTCAAATGTTCAGCCTTCTGGTGAGTAATGAACTCAAGGGGAGAGAATGATTGCTGAAAGACAGTCGAAGGGAAGAAAGAGAGAGAGGCAGAGAAACTACAATCCAGTAGAGAGAAATGAAGAGAAAAAGAAAGAAGGAATAATAGTAGGTGATTTTTTTCTACTTTATTGGGACTATTTTTCATGAGAACAATGAAACCGCGGTCTCTAGATTAGAAGTCGAGGTCCATTGTATTCCTGATGCTTTCATTGTCAGCTATTACTCAACCAGACTAAATTTAGCAGCCTATTTTCATCTCTAACTCCATCACCGTCCTATCTCTCTCTCTCCCTCCCTCTCTCTCTTTCTTTCTCTCTCTCTCCCTCCCTCACTCTCCTTCTCTCTCTCTTTCTTTCTCTCTCCTTCTCTCTCTCCCTCCCTCACTCTCTTATTCTAAAATCATTTGGCACATCCACTAATTTTTAGTGTTTATTCTAGTAGGTACCTATGTACTTATTCAATTTCCCCTCTCTTTCTCTCTCTCTCTCTCTCTGTCTCTCTTTCTATCGCGTTATAATGTTTGCTATACCCAAGTTAGCTGCTGATATTATTTCCAGAAGTCGCAGATAAAGTATTAACTAATATTAAGATCTTTCTATCTTTCCTTCCCTCCAATCATTTGGTACATCCACTAATTTTTAGTGTTTATTCTAGTAGGTAGGTAGGTAGGTACTAGGTACTTATTTAATTTCCCCTCTCATTCTCTTGCGTTATGTTTGCTATACCAAGTTAGCTGCTGATATTATTTCCAGAAGTCGCAGATAAAGTATTAACTAATATTAAGATCTTTCTATCTTTCATAGAAAGGAGACAGACCCTCCTTTTTCCTTCTCCACCAACCTCTTCCTTCCCCAGGAGGTAAGTTTAAAATCATGTCTAGAGAGGCTGGGAGAGTTTTTCGGAGGAGATGAAGAAGAGAATGTTGGGGAGAAGAAAGTTGAAAAGTAAATATCAACTCCTAGGGGGCGGAAGGGTGGTGGCTGGTGGGTATGAAAGTGTCACAGATGATGGGAGTGTGTCAGGGCGTGAGGTAAAAAAAGTGAGGGTAAATGAGAACGGGTAAAGTGGGGGGTAATGTGACGAAATAACGTGAAATTTATTATTGTTAGCATGCATGATCTTTAGGTAGAAAGGAGACAGACCCTCCTTTTTCCTTCTCCACAAACCTCTTCCTTCCCCAGGAGGTACATAAGTTAAGAATCATGTCTAGAGAGGCTGGGAGAGTTTTTCGGAGGAGATGAAGAGGAGAATGTTGGGGAGAAGAAAGTTGGAAAGTAAATATCAACTCCTAGGGGGCGGAAGGGTGGTGGCTGGTGGGTATGAAAGTGTCATTGTGTACAGATGATGGGAGTGTGTCAGGGTGTGAGGAAGTAAAAGAAGTGAGGGTAAATGAGAACGGGTAAAGTGGGGGGTAATGTGACGAAATAACGTGAAATTTATTATTGTTAGCATGCATGATCTTTAGTGTTTAAATATCACATTAGAAATGTTAAATAATGATGTGCTTCAGATGTAAACTTGTTAAAGGTTACTCGAAAATGACAAATTGCTTCTAGCACGTTCTTGATTTATAGTTTTGTAATCTTCGACCCGTTGACTCACACCTCATCTTCGCAACAATATCTTTGTTTTTTATTTATGTACGTCTTACCAGACATCAAGTCGAGTAAGACATAGCCGCTTTGACTCCCACATAGTTCTCTCTATTCTAATGAGCAATGAGCTAGCTGAATAAGAATTTGCATTAATCCTCTCCAACGACTTGAATTAAGTGAGGTCTTGACATTGATGTAGTTGTAGATTGTTGATACTCGAGCGATTTAGTTCTATTGTGTTCTTATTGGCATGATCCTGCCGACCTTAATATCTTTTGTGAGAGTAACTATGATGATTGCATATCCTGTTTCTAGTGCAGGTAGGTATGTTGGAAGCAACTAGAGTGACACATCCCAAGAAATACTGGACTGAAGTGTAATAAAATTTTGGTGCGTGTATGTTTTTCTAATTTCTCATTTCTCTAACCATTCAAAGAAAAGAGACCCAGAAACAAAGGTTTTGTATTCTTGGAACTAGAGATGTTACAACTCCACTCTCATTTCGATGAGAAAGCAAGAGCTCAGAAATGAATAATCATTGTCTTGATGAAGCTCAGAGCAATATTAAACATATAGGTCTGGTACATAAGTTCCCATTTGAAGCTTCTTCTAGCCAACCATCCACAGTTAGAGCCTATCATCAGTTGCAGTAATTGTTTCGTATCATTTCGATCCATTTCGTACAAGACAAGCCATGTATCCAGGGACACTCTGCTGACTCTGTATTACATTTGACTTTGACTCACACCTCATCTTCGCAACACTATCTTTGTTTTTTATTTATGTACGTCTTACCAGACATCAAGTCAAGTAAGACATAGCCGCTTTGACTCCCACATAGTTCTCTCTATTCTAATGAGCAATGAGCTAGCTGAATAAGAATTTGCATTAATCCTCTCCAACGACTTGAATTAAGTGAGGTCTTGACATTGATGTAGTTGTAGATTGTTGATACTCGAGCGATTTAGTTCTATTGTGTTCTTATTGGCATGATCCTGCCGACCTTAACATCTTTTGTGAGAGCAACTACCTACATATGAATGATGATTGCATATCCTGTTTCTAGTGTATGTTGGTAGCAACTGGTGCCACATCCCAAGAAATACTAGACTGAAATGTGAGGTTGGTGTGTGTGTCTCCTTCATATTTCATTTCTTTGACCATTCAAATAAAAGAGACCGAGAAACGAACAAAGGTTTTGTATTCTTGGAACTAGAGATGTTACAACTCCACTCTGATTTCGATGAGAAAGCAAGAGCTCAGAAATGAATAATCATTGTCTTGATGAAGCTCAGAGCAATATTAAACATTTAAACCTGTCATTCTTTCACAATATGCATGTTTTCTTCTCTCTTGGAGCGTTCCAAATTTTAATTATATTTTACTATTCTCTCCCAAAACAAAGGCTTTGATTTCGAAAATGTTCTCTTGTCATTTAGCGTCATGATTCTAACCAAATTATCATTTCGCAGAGATTTGGAGAAAACACCGTACTTCGTCTCCTTCATTTGTTATCTGGGATTTTTCTGTGATCATAAGAAAGTAGGTCATTCTTCGTAGACAAAATTCAAGACAAAATGTTCACAAGACAGGGATTTCATCATTTCACAATACTCACATGTGTACATAATTATGCATAATACCTGTAAATATTTGCCTAACCTAATTCATTTCATGGGGGGTGGAAAACGTAAGTGAAATGCATTCCCCATGAAGCTTTCCCTTTAGCTTATTTGAATGCTTTAGGTTTCTGTAACGTACACATTTGTAACTTATACTTATAAGAGTATTACTATATTATGTAGGTATAGCTTTTCCCTTTTTTCCAAATGTTCAGGAAAGTTTTCCTCAGGAAGTGACGTGTAATGATGCATGCTTATCACTACAGCCGGAGACACATTGCCACATTCATCAATCTTATCCTGTAATACGTTTCCCTAAATCCCTGACAATGAATTAGTCACACTTTGGGAAACTTTCATTTATACACAACATTTAATGTGAATCCAAAGCCCGTTTAGGCAGCAGTAGCAGCCATCTTTAAAATCCATCAAGAAGATTTGCCTTGCCTCTTTTTCCTAGAAGCTTATTCTAGCCGATAAAATTTTAAAAGGAGAAAGGAAAATCACGTTTCAAGCTTTATACGCCTCTTGAAAAATATCTAATGTTAAAAAACAGAGGAATACAGGGCAGTCTATGGATTCTGAGTTTCTGAGTTCGGTTTAGGAAAACTAGGAACTAGGAGTACCTTGGCTCTTCACCGTAACATAGTAATAATATTAATTATCATGAGCATCGTACCTTTACACCACTATTATGGTGCTCATTGCAAACAAATTAATTAAACGTAACAACGTTACTTGTAAGAGGATTTCCAACATAAAAGGTACAGAACAAAGAAGCAGAAAAAAGGGGGGCGCGGGAGAAAGAAAAATCTGATAAATCTTAATAAAACCAAGTCAGACATAGTTGAAGCTGTAGAGGAGAACAGATGTGAAAGAATAGAACCGAGGAATGTGTCTGTTAAAAGACAATAGACGGAAAGTTGAGACACAAGTATTTACGAGGAAAAATATGGACCTGCTCTCTCAAGTGAAGGTATTTCTCTAAGAGAAAGCCATATAGGAGAAAAATGCTGACGGGGAAGAAAAAGAAAAGAAGTGGGGGTGGATGAGCAGACAAAAGGAGGAATCCTTTGTTTCAGTTTTTTTGTGCCTTTCATTAACGTTCAATGATTTTTTTTCCTTCGGGAAGTAGATATTTGAAGACTTTCATTTGTAAAACCTTATAAAAGTTGATCTTTTAATGTTTCATGGACCAATTACAAAAAGTGGAGGTGGATGAGCAGACAAAAGGAGGAATCCTTTGTTTCAGTTTTTTTGTGCCTTTCATTAACGTACAATGATTTTTTCCTTCGGGAAGTAGATATTTGAAGACTTTCATTTGTAAAACCTTATAAAAGTTGATCTTTTAATGTTTCATGGACCAATTACAGCCCAAGTGATGAGCACTAACTGCAATAACCCATAAATCAACCTTTTCTTTTCCTTCAATATTAGGTACATTGGGCAAAGCCATTCAATGTCCTCCTAGTAGGAACTAGCATTACTAGCAACAAGCTTTCAAATGCAACACAAAAGCAATTCATCTTACTATTTGTCTCGCTCCAAACAAGAGGAACATATAATACCTGAGCAGAAATCCAATTACTAACATTGTGGCTTCATTTTCCACTGTATGAAATGAGAAAAGAAAAACTTTCTGCTTTTTTTCTGCTTACAAAAATAAAAAGTATACCAGCACTTAATAAAAATAATAACAACATACAAGAACAACAAGAAAACAGAGACAAGAAAAAAGAAAATTGCTCAAATGAAATGGTCGGAGAAGAAAATGATGGAGTGGAATTGAGGTGAATTGAGTGGAGAGGCGGCTCAATGGTATACAATGATCACTGAATTGAAAGTGGAAGAAATTAGACAAAACCAAGAGCTATTTTCACAATGTTATTTCACCAGGTGATTCCCAAGTCCACATCTCAAGGGATCCAGAACCAATGAATCCTCTTCAAATCCATAATTAGACTAAATACCACACCCATGTATGAATGAATATGTTTACTACATCGCATGCATCGTTCCGATGGGTGTGAGTCTATCACACACTATCACGAGCCATCTCTCCACTCCTGATGGGGAAGATCAGTTTAATTTCATCCTATTTGTAAGTCATGATGTTGCCCCCATTGTTATTTCACCAGGTGATTTCCAAGTCCACATCTCAAGGGATCCAGAACCAATGAATCCTTTTCAAATCCATAATTAGACTAAATACCACTCCCATGTATGAATGAATATGTTTACTACATCGCATGCATCGTTCCAATGGGTGTGAGTCTACCACACACTATCACGAGCCATCTCTCCACTCCTGATGGGGAAGATCAGTTTAATTTCATCCTATTTGTAAGTCATGATGTTGCCCCCATGTACAGAGTGTGAAGATACAAATGAGCCCCATTTATATCAGCATTATTTTTGTTCATACCTAAACCTAACATACAAGCGTTTTCATGTTTTCCGCTTATGCTCGTTGTGAAATTGTTCCGTAGCATTTTCACCGCACATTTGAAACAAATGCCCGGAGTTTGGACGGTTTCCATTAATTAGATCAGTGTCTGGTGCTAGTTATAATGCCCAATTAGTCATTCTCGGATAAATTTGATTCTTTTAATACGGATTGGTCTTGGATTCTGGGCCGGAGCTCGAGATTTTTATGCATCTTTTGGAGCTCGCTTTCGTCTGTTTTCATTCATTACGGTTCCTGAAAGTTACTGCGTCTTCAAAGAACTTACATCAGAACTTTTGGGTCTTCTACTAGTAATTACTCAACAAAGTCTGTGCATTAACGCACAGACTTTGTTGAGTTTTTAAAACATCTTTGAATAGAACTTTTGGGTCTTCTACTAGTAATTACTCAACAAAGTCTGTGCATTAACGCACAGACTTTGTTGAGTTTTTAAAACATCTTTGAATTTGGAGCTCGCTTTCGTCTGTTTTCATTCATTATCGTTCCTGAAAGTTACTGCGCCTTCCAGGAACTTATATCAGAACTTTTGGGTCTTCTACTAGTAATTACCCAACAAAGTCTGTGCATTAACGCACAGACTTTGTTGAGTTTTTAAAACATCTTTGAAGACCAACTTGCAAAGTTTGCCATATAGCTGGGAGAAAAATGGAAAGGAGAAACGAGGAAAACAGAAGAGAAAGCAGGGAGCTGAATGAAAGGAAAAGGAAAGATAGAGGGGCAGAGAGAGGAGAAGTAGGGATATGGTTTTCTTTCACCGTCCAGAACTTTTGGGTCTTCTACTAGTAATTACTCAACAAAGTCTGATGTGCATTAACGCACAGACTTTGTTGAGTTTTTAAAACATCTTTGAAGACCGACTTGCAAAGTTTACCATATAGCTGGGAGAAAAATGGAAAGGAGAAACGAGGAAAACAAGAGAAAGCAGGGAGCTGAATGAAAGGAAAAGGAAAGATAGAGGGGCAGAGAGAGGAGAAGTAGGGATATGGTTTTCTTTCACCGTCAGGGTACAATAATAAAGAATCTCGTGCACCTTATGCGAAAGTTTCATAATTTATTTTACATTGGCACATTGTGCTACTGAGCAGCAAAATAATATTAAAAATTAATTTTCATAAAAAAATATATATCACTTTTTTTCCTTTTTTCTATTATTAAATTGGTGGGTTTCTCACTCCCTTTCTTATTTTCTTTACTTTGTGTCTGAAGATAGGTTTGGCGTTCCATCCATATAGGGTCTATTGGATATAAGATTGCATGTAGGTTCTATGGGAGTATAAACTCATTCAGTAAAAATTCTCACAATAATATCTATCGATATAAATACCTACCTAATAATACATACCTAGCTTTTTACCTGGTACAAAGGTCAATGGCCAAGAAGGTTCATTTGATTGTCTTTTCTTTTCAGGAGACCCTCTTTTCACGATTTCTGAACATGGTTGTCCTGTTATCCCACTCAGTAGTTCCCAAGAAGAACTTGATTGGTGCATCATCCCACACCTAAATTTTAAGCATTAAATTCCATTTCTTGATTTCCT
Organism: Diaphorina citri; assembly: GCF_000475195.1. Classification (NCBI taxonomy): domain Eukaryota; kingdom Metazoa; phylum Arthropoda; class Insecta; order Hemiptera; family Psyllidae; genus Diaphorina; species Diaphorina citri. The sequence continues at coordinate 10,655 of NW_007378215.1, forward strand.
TCAAAAAGTGTATGAAAAAATCTTCCTAATCCACAAAAATTCATATTTTTTCAAAGAGAAGATTAGGGAGAGGGAAATTTACTTCAATTTATGTCTGATGTGTAATATTATACAAGGAGGTATTAAGCATATTGGAGGGAGGGGAGGGTTTGAAGTAATCACTACTGAGGGTGGGATGGGGTAGGAAAATATTAAGGATATAAACTGCTTACGATATTATAAATATCGGGGTAACCGCATGGTTAAATTGAAAATTTATTTCATTATAATTATTATGATATTAAGGGTATACCAGTAGGTATACCTACATAACAAATTGAAGGAAATAGAGACCACAAAGAACACACCACACGAAGTCAAAGCAAATCTTAGAACACCCTGTATAAAATGCTAAAGTCCAGAGACGGAAAGATTAGGAGTTTCCTAGTCAGAGTAGGAATCGAACCAATGTGAGCCAAATCTTGAGAATGTGAGAGCAAAGTCACCACCGTGTGATTATAGGTACCTTCTTATGTTTATGTCGAATCAAAAGTATAGGTATACCTGTAGGTCCTATCTACAATGACGTCTACACTTGGTACATAAATTTAGAACAAATAGACAAATTGAATACAAAATCGCTGAGTAAAAACTTGGAGATAACTTCGGTCTTGAAAAAAAAAAGTTTCCTAGTCAGAGTAGGAATCGAACCAATGTGAGCCAAATCTTGAGAATGTGAGAGCAAAGTCACCACCGTGTGATAAATGACATCAATTTATCACACACCTTTGTATTCTAAGTTTCACGGGGAAAAAATATCGTCGCTTTTCTATCACAAATTACCGTGTCGTATGAGGGAAAAAATAAGCCCTTATGCTCAAAATTTCCCTTTTTTTTTCACAGTTCTTCTTCAGACAATTTGAACGGGAAATTCATCAATGTCCCTCGCACCTGTTGTACCTCACGAAATCTACATCGGGAGGGGGTGGAGATTTAACATAGACCTTCGTCTCTGCAAAACATTTCATTATGAAATTGTGAATAGATTAATTTTGAAATCAGATCAAAATCTCGGAATTTTCTTCTATAACATCAACAAAATTCAATCAAAAGACCTTTTTTCAAAGACTAAATAATATATGCAGCACAAACCGTCATCTGTTTGACAACCCTGTATCTCTTAACACGTTACTCGATCAAATTAAACGCCGCATTGGTCAATATTTTTCCAGCATTATTTGAAAGTAAATATATGCTGACAGGAGTTAAACATAAACAAAAGGCACTTGACGTGTCCATAGGAACTCAAGTGATTGCCACTTGGTCACCACTAATACCTGCCACTCGACAGCATTTGTTCAAGTGCTTATGATAGTGACGAGGAAAGTATAAATAGGCATTTGCAAATACAAATTTGAGTACACACAGGTACGTGTGAACTTTGCCCTCAGAAGGAATTAAAGTACCTAGTGGAAAATTTTACAGATGGCCTATTGATTATAATGAGGTAGTTTACCAGATCGTTACTTTGTAGGTACCAATAGATATACATATATTATTGGGTATGTGTAATAAAATCACCAAGTTTTGAAGGATCTAAGGAAACTCCCTCTCTTGTTCTGGTTCTTGTCATGATTGAAGATTTTGTCTTAGTAATTTCATTTCAGGTAACTATAAAAACTATTTCAAATATTATGTTCCTATTGATTATAATGAGGTAGTTTACCAGATTGATACTTTGTAGGTACCTATAGATATATTATTAGATTTATTAGGTATGTGTATTAAAATCACCAAGTTTTGAAGGATCTAAGGAATTTGAAGGATTGGCATGATTGAAGATTTTGTCTTAGCAATTTCATTTCAGGTAACTAGGTATACAAACTATTTCAAATATTATGTCCGATAATTACTAATTACCTACTTGTTTTCAAGAAATTTCGGTATTTCGCTCTCACAACTATCTCAGTTTCATTGTCGCTGTATACGTTACAATAAGATCACTATCAAGTCAACAATAGTCGAGCAAAATGGACAATGGTCACTTGACACCAATGCACAAAGTAAAAAAATTCTTGTTGAACTTTCCTGTTATTCGGGTTAGATACTTAGATAACCAGAGCTTACTGTTAAGTCACTTTCGTAGAATTCCTCTTTTTTTCCAATTCTTTACAAAACGGTTTCTTGTTTCCTGGGCCCGGATATGAAAGGTTTTTTTCTGCATGAAAAGGAAATGAATTCACGAGACTTTTTTCTCTCTGCAAATATGAAAAACAAAGAGATATGCAACTGACTATATCCACCTTCCTCGCAGGAAATTAACTTTCACTGGTAAATCTTGACTGAACTGATTGTTTTCTGTTGTCCTTCTTTTATCCTGTCAGAATTCAATTAGGAGAAACTTCGACGGTTCATCCTGTGAAAAACTTGTTATGATGTTAATTGGCATTGGATTCCTGTTGCATTGCTTGGGTTTCTAACTACATACCTACTCGTACATGAGAAATGAAAATTTTGAAATTCATGTAGCATTTGAATATTGTATTGTATAGGTAATAGACTAAAGGATTGAATATTTCCTTGTAGAAGTTTTAGATACAGATACCAAATTATAAGTAAAATAAAATAGAATATGTAGTTATTCAATGACTCTTTACTTCATGGACTAAATAATAATATTTCCTTGAATTCACGAAGAAATTGAAAATTTCAGAAAGAGACAAAAAAATTCGAGCCCTCTTATTCGAAAAACTGAAAAATATATCTCAATACAGAAGATAAGAAGGGAAGTTTGGAATGGAAAGTATAAAGTTCGCTGCTCATATTGTTTCAAAGGAAATTCATATTTATGCAAAATATATTTCCCTCGCCTTTGACTCCCATTGAACTTATCTCGAATTTCACAGCTACTTGCAATTGTGTATCCCCCATTTGTGTGTTTGTTTATCTCTATTGCTCTTTTTTCTTCCCAGTGTAAACTATTTCTAGGTTTTCCTTCTTCGTATCCATTTCTATTGCGATTCTTCTTTCATTATTGGTTCCATTGACAGAACTCTTGCCATATTATTGATGTTCCCTTTTGTTCTTTGCTTTTGGTTTAACATACAACAATACAAAATGTCTTATTCACATGGCCATACCTCATCGTGTAACGATATTCTTTGCTGGCAATTTTTCGGTGTACTCATCACCATTTTAATGAGCTCCAAGTCCTTTTATGTTATCATGGTAGTCAAAGGGACATAAGACCTTATAAAAATAATAATAAAATTGTTATAAAAAAATTACTTAGTATGAAACTTTTTATCAATTCATCATTTTCAGCTTGATAGCAAAAAAAAAAAAAAAAAAAAAAAAAAAATGT
>NW_007378215.1:14034-62812 GCF_000475195.1 Diaphorina citri
TTAAATAAAAATAAAAAAACTGTAGAGTGTATCTCGGTCTCCTTCCATTACCTCAGGGTTGGTCTTAGAAGTTTTGCTAAGGGTTGTCATACCTATGTCACCTAATTGACAGATTGACACAATACATGTGGAGGGCATTTTGTAAAGAAAGTAGAGAGCTAGAAAGTTATAGGTTTTTGTATTGTTCAATTTTCGTAGCAAAAAGTTAGTTGTAAAGTAACTTCCCGAGTTCAATAGGCTGTTTGATACTACATACATATGTACCTAGAAATGGCAAAAAAGAGGACCCATATTGTTTCACTGCAGTACAGCCATTAGTTTGGCCGGAATTGATTTGAATAACTCTCTCAAACCTGAGTATAGTTGTGTAGTGTACTCATTACAGAATTTGAACTCCTGACAGCTTTTCTGCCTTTTAATTTCGAAGTTAGAAGTAGCTTAGGGATTTTTTTATTGTTATTTAAATTTGATAAATAAATGTAATACTATTTCAATTCAATTCAATTCAATTTATGTACATAGAAATGGCAAAAAAGAGGACCTATATTGTTTGACTGCAGTACCTACAGCCATTAGTTAGGCCAGAATTGATTTGAATAACTCTCTCAAACCTGAGTATAGTTGTGTAGTGTACTCATTACAGAATTTGAACTCCTCACAGCTTTTCTGCCTTTTAATTTCAAATCTGTGCCTGGGATCCCCCAGCTTTTCAACTTCTGACTCCAGTCCTGGTTTTATCTTCTTCACAAGTGGCTTCGACTCAGTTTATTATTGTCTCGAAGATTTTCCCTCCTATAATTCCAGACTCCTCGTCTACATAGTTATGATATTTTTCTATCCCTCCTTTTCCTTCCCTATTTATGCTCTGCTAGTTTATTCCATTCTCTTTTTTATTGACTTATCTCGCATTCTTTTGCTGGATTAAGGATTAAGGTCAATTGTAGATCAATTCAATTCAATCTGTGCCTGGGATCCCCCAGCTGTTCAACTTCTGGCTCCAGTCCTGGTTTTATCTCCTTCACAAGTGGCTTCGACTCAGTTTATTATTGTCTCGAAGATTTTCCCTAGTATAATTCCAGACTCCTCGTCTACATAGTTATGATATTTTTCTATCCCTCCTTTTCCTTCCCTATTATGCTCTGCTAGTTTATTCCATTCTCTTTTTTATTGACTTATCTCGCATTCTTTTGCTGGATTAAGGATTAAGGTCAATTGTAGATAACCTATGTATATCCAATGCTTGCGAATGCTTGTTTATGAAACTGGGAAAAGGTACCTTCTTATGTTTATGTCGAATCAAAAGTATAGGTATACCTGTAGGTCCTATCTAAAAGGTACCTTCTTATGTTTATGTCGAATCAAAAGTATAGGTATACCTGTAGGTCCTATCTACAATGACGTCTACACTTAGTACATAAATTTAGAACAAATAGACAAATTGAATACAAAATCGCTGAGTAAAAACTTGGAGATAACTTCGGTCTTGAAAAAAAAAAGTTTCCTAGTCAGAGTAGGAATCGAACCAATGTGAGCCAAATCTTGAGAATGTGAGAGCAAAGTCACCACCGTGTGATAAATGACATCAATTTATCACACACCTTTGTATTCTAAGTTTCACGGGGAAAAAATATCGTCGCTTTTCTATCACAAATTACCGTGTCGTATGAGGGAAAAAATAAGCCCTTATGCTCAAAATTTCCCTTTTTTTCACAGTTTTTCTTCAGACAATTTGAACGGGAAATTCATCAATGTCCCTCGCACCTGTTGTACCTCACGAAATCTACATCGGGAGGGGGTGGAGGGGTGAAATGGAGGGGTAATTTTGATCACGGGGGAATAGGAGAGAGGAAAAAAGGGACGGAGAGGAGGAAGGAGAAGAGATTGGAGATTATTGTTCTTTTGCGCATTTGTATTACTCATTTGCTTCAAGTTGAGTCTTTCCAAGTTGTTATGAAGAATGATGTGCATGGTTGTGGTAACTCTGGTAAATAAGTTGACATAGCTCGGAGATAGTCATTGAAAGTTGTGAGATTATGTGACTCACATGCCATAGCAAAGTTCGACTAGGTACATGGTTTTCTATCTAAAAATGTCAAAACACTTTTTCATGCGTGGCAAATCTCCAAGAATTTAGAGCAGGTGTCAATTTAGCCTCATCAAACATGTATGGGATTCTGTGTTATTCTCTCAGGCACATCAGAAGAATTTTAAAGTCCTGTATCCCCTCACTGAAAAGGGGATACGCACACAGGAAGGATACAACTCATATTTCAGGACTAAAGGGCAGAAACTTTCAAGGCCATTTGAAAAAAACAAAAGTGAAAAAGCTTTTTAAAAAGGATTCGCACCATGGATTTTGGTGATGTTCATCCTGTGAAAAACTTGTTATGATGTTAATTGGCATTGGATTCCTGTTGGATTGCTTGGGTTTCTAACTACATACCTACTCGTACATGAGAAATGAAAATTTTGGAATTCATGTAGAATTTGAATATTGTATTGTAGAAGTTTTAGATGCAGATACCAAATTATAAGTAAAATAAAATAGAATATGTAGGTATTCAATGACTCTTTACTTCATGGACTAAATAATAATATTTCCTTGAATTCAAGAAGAAATTGAAAATTTCGGAAAGAGACAAAAAATTCGAGCCCTCTTATTCGAAAAACTGAAAAATATATCTCAATACAGAAGATAAGAAGGAAAGTTTGGAATGGAAAGTATAAAATTCGAGCCCTCTTATTCGAAAAACTGAAAAATATATCTCAATACAGAAGATAAGAAGGAAAGTTTGGAATGGAAAGTATAAACATCTCGGGATCTAGAAGTCATAGAAGAAAAAGAAAAATTTCGTTGGTCCTCATTTTTCCTGCACTATGACTTTGAAACATCACCCAAGTAAGCGCAACTGATCTATTAAGGAATTAAATCTGTATTCCCATGGTCTTTTCCTTTGCCTGCGTTTCTTCTCGGCATCCTAGTTGCTATTTTGGTATACCTGGAGGTTGACATAATGCCACAATCTTCATGTAGAGACGGGAGATCGTCCATTCCCATATTGCTTCCCCTCCCTACAACACATACATAATTCCTCATAATTCATACTCATACATATTGTTACACGAGTCATACAAATGTCAGGGACTATTGGAGGGAGAGAAGGAAATAACGAGAGAGGCCTCATAGTGAGGAAGGAAAGAGAGAGTATGGGAGGGGAGGAATGAAATCTGTATTTCCATGGTCTCTTCCCTTTGCCTACGTTTCTTCTCGGCATCCTAGTTGCTATTTTAGTACCTATACCTGAAGGTTGACATAATGCCACAATCTTCATGTAGAGACGGGAGATCGTCCATTCCCATATTGCTTCCCCTCCATGCAACACCCTCATAATTCATCCTCATACATATTGTTACACGAGTCATACAATTTACACAAATGTCAGGGACTATTGGAGGGAGAGAAGGAAATAACGAGAGAGGCCTCATAGTGAGGAAGGAAAGAGAGAGTATGGGAGGGGAGTATTCTAAAGGCGTGCGTCGGGGGTGGGAGAGGCTGTCATAAATTGTGGGGGAGAAGGAGGGAACTGGCTGAAGTACGGGAGGAAAAGTGGGGTGCAGGCAAACAATAAAACAGGGCGAGGATTCAAAAGGGGAGGGAGAGATTCCATGGGAGAGGGAGATTCATCGAAGGGAGGAACCCTCTTCCTACCGAACAGGAGGGAACATGTGGAAACATAGAACTCATCAAGACATTTCACATTTTCATTGTGACATGCCACTTTGCCACGCCTCACTCGAAGGCCTACATCAGATTGTCTTGGTACAAATTATTCCTGACGGTGCTAAATCATGTCCCTCTTCTTCTTCCTCTTCCTTGTCCTCCTCTTCCTGCTCCTCCTTCTTCTCCTTCTCCTCTTTCGCCTTCTCCACCTCCTCCTACATTCAGTTGTGTTGCTGTCTCGTTACATGCTACATACATATCTTCAGGGGAAACCCGTTCCATATTGAGGATACTCCCTCTTTTCACTCCGTGTCTTCTGAGATATTCCTATTAATGGACTTGATAATAAGGAACTTTACCTCCGTTGTTCATAAGCTGTGATTTAATGAAGGAGAGGGACTAGTGACTTTGTCTAAGATTTCTGGGGTAAAGGGACATTTTGGATACCTTAAAGGTCTTCCTCAAGCCTACAGATCATTCTATGAGACCTATACGCAGTTTCGTAGCTCCTAGCATACTGCCGGAACCCTAATGGGTATAAGCTTTATTTAAGCTTTAAACAAGAACACCAAACACCAGCTTAAGATAGGTATCATTATATTTTAATAATCTTTTCCATTCAATGTACCCACTGGGTACTACGCAGTCCTATTATAATATTTTGAATTATGAAGAATTCCCTTGTGAAGACGTCACCCATTTAAACATTCCAATTAATTTAGAAAATACTGAAAAAATGTACAATTGGGATCGGGAGAGAGGGGTGCACGTGTTTTAAAACGATGTATACAACATCAGATTGTCTTGGTACAAATTATTCCTGACGGTGCTAAATCATGTCCCTCTTCTTCTTCTTCTTCTTCTTCTTCTTCTTCTTCTTCTTCTTCTTCTTCTTCTTCTTCTTCTTCTTCCTTGTCCTCCTCTTCCTGCTCCTCCTTCTTCTCCTTCTCCTCTTTCGCCTTCTCCACCTCCTCCTACGTTCAGTCGTGTTGCTGTCTCGTTACATGCTACATACATATCTTCAGGGGAAAACCCTTTCCATATTGAGGATACTCCCTCTTTTCACTCCGTGTCTTTTGAGATATTCCTATTAATGGGCTTAATAATAAGGACCTTTACCCCCGTTGTTCATAATCTGTGATTTAATGAAGGAGAGGGACTAGTGACTTTGTCTAAGATTTCTGGGGTAAAGGGACATTTTGTATACCATGAAGGCCTTCCTCAAGTCTACCGATCATTCTATAAGACCTATACGCAGTTTCGTAGCTCCTAGCACACTGCGGGAACCTAATGGGTATAAGCTTTAAGCTAGAAAAAAGAACACCAGCTTAAGATAGGTATCATTTTAAATATTTTAATAATCTTTTCCATTCAATGTACCCACTGGGTACTACCCAGTCCTATTATAATATTTTGAATTATGAAGAATTCCCTTGTGAAGACGTCACCCATTTAAACATTCCAATTAATTTAGAAAATACTGACCTACCTATGTAATAGATAAATAGATTCTCAAGTGAAGGGTAAAGTAGGTAATCACCACACCCAGTGGGTAATGTAGTTGAAGTCTGAGTCATTCTGTGGTTAGGTGACTCTTCAAAGAAGACTCTGTATTATACATTTATCTTATCGTGACATTCCAGATGAAATCTCTTAAAAACCTGATTGTATCATTTGGTGATACAACAGAAAATAATAGTTACATCTTAACTTCTTCCAACAAGGCGGACCCTGAACTTTCCATCTTACAAATAGGAACTTCGCTTGACCAGTGTGTTACCCTCCATGTTTTCAGCTTTCTTATGATCACTGAATTGAAAGTGGAAGAAAGTAGACAAAACCAAGAGCTATTTCCACAGTGTTATTTCACCAAGGCTTCACCTTGGTCACTTTATGAACTACTTCAGCATTTTATTATATTTCATTCCTTCAAGAGGTGCTCCCAACAGAACAGCATATCTTTCTCTATGAATGGCATCTTTGGGTATTTAATTTCCATGTCCACATCTCAAGGGATTCAGAACCAATTAATCCTCTTCAAATCCATAATTAGACTAAATACCACTCCCATGTATGAATGAATATGTTTACTACATCGCATGCATCGTTCATATGGGTGTGAGTCTATCACACACTATCACGAGCCATCTCTCCACTCCTGATGGGGAAGATCAGTTTAATTTCATCCTCTTTGTAAGTCATGATGTTGCCCCCATGAACAGAGTGTGAAGATACAAATGAGCCCCATTTATATCAGCATTATTTTTGTTCATACCTAAACCTAACATACATACAAGCGTTTTCATGTTTTCCGCTTATGCTCGTTGTGAAATTGTTCCGTAGCATTTTCACCGCACATTTGAAACAAATGCCCGGAGTTTGGACGGTTTCCATTAATTAGACCAGTGTCTGGTGCTAGTTATAAGGCCCAATTAGTCATTCTCGGATAAATTTGATTCTTTTAGTACGGATTGGTCTTGGATTCTGGGCCGCAGCTCGAGATTTTTATGCATCTTTTGGAGCTCGCTTTCGTCTGTTTTCATTCATTACGGTTCCTGAAAGTTACTGCGTCTTCCAGGAAAGCTCGCGTTTTACTTTGGTGCTATGTTGGATTTCAATTTGTGTAATTATTTAATTCAGATTGGGAGATTGGGACTCGTTATGAAATTCACACCATTCGCACTGCAATATAGCAATTTCGCATGAAATCATATCCAAGAATAGAAGTTACCTTGATTTTCGTTCGAAATAAAAATAAACAAATATCCAATTTACCTCCCAAGTGTTTCCTATCTGCCAAGGCGAAAAGTTGCTTACCTTACAATAATACTTGTTTTGTTTGTGCAAACTTGAATTAAGAGAAACAAGAACAAACTTTCTGATAAAGCAGCATACCTTTCCTCCTCTAAACTTGCTTAATACCGCGCATCATTATTTAGATAAAAGCTGTAAAAAAAGGCAAATAAATGGTTTTAATATCGACGAAAACTTAAAAGTTCTTCACACACGAGAGTTTCAAAGCTCCTCAAGGCAAAGTTTCTTATCATGTTCAGTGCACATACGAAGTTTAGGACTGTCTAAGGACTTAACGTTTCTACCTCTCACAGTTTTCCTTTTTTCTGGCAAATCTTCCTGTTTTTTGCTCTTCAGATTTTGTGCTCATTTTAGGGTCCCTTTGTGCTCGCTCATTCAGCCGAGTGTATTCTTACGTTCATGAAAGACGTACAGAGAAAATCAATGAGTACCTGAGGCTTTGAAAATGCATTAAGTGTAGTACCTACTGGCAAATCTTCCTGTTTTTTGCTCTTCAGATTTTGTGCTCATTTTAGGGTCCCATTGTGCTCGCTCATTCAGCCGAGTGTATTCTTACGTTCATGAAAGACGTAAAGAGAAAATCAATGAGTATACCTGAAGCTTTGAAAATGCATTAAGTGTAGTACCTACCTATGTAATAGATAAATAGATTCTCAAGTGAAGGGTAAAGTAGGTAATCACCACACCCAGTTGGTAATGTAGTTGAAGTCTGACACTCGTATTTATGAACAAGAATGATCGTTCTTAGATCAGTCTCAAGTCAAAATTGACCAATCAAATGCCTTGAGACTATGCTTGGCACGAACTTAAGAGCCAGCATTTTGTTCATAAAATAAATATGGGTGTGAGTCATTCTGTGGTTAGGTGACTCTTAAAAGAAGACTCCGTATTATACATTTATCTTATCGTGACATTCCAGATGAAATCTCTTGAAAACCTGATTGTATCATTTGGTGATACAAGAAGAAGAAAAATCAAACTTCTGTAAGTCAGGAAGGAATTGGTTTTTGAAAAAAAGAGAAACGAGCATTTTTCTATACGATAAATAGTTGAAATATTGGATGGAAACAAGTAAAAGAAAAAGTTCGAACCGTGAAAAAAAAGTAAAAAATGAAGGAGAAACTAATGGGGGGAAAACAGAAGGAAGAAGAGGAAAAGCGAAGAGGACGAGGAGAAGGAGAAAAGTTATTTAGCTTCCTGCATGAGAACTCCAAGCTGAAGTTTTCCACTGATGAGATAAATGAGTTGTAAAAAATGAAGGAGAAACTAATGGGGGGAAACAGAAGGAAGAAGAGGAAAAGCAGAAGAAGAGGACGAGGAGAAGGAGAAAAGTTATTTAGCTTCCTGCATGAGAACTCCAAGCTGAAGTTTTCCACTGATGAGATAAATGAGTTGGCGGCCGAAACCTGGTGGTCAGCAATGCCTCTTGTGAAGCGGCTCTTGAAATGTATCCAGTGGATCACTGAAGTTAAGCAACGTTGCGCGTGGTTGGTGTCCGGATGGGTGACCGTTTGCTATCACGCGTTGCTGCCCTTTCTCGGCCCTCATAGGCTAGAAACCTCAGCAGTTATAGAGTGACATTAAACCCCTTTAAATAAGTAAATTTTCAGAAAATGGAGTACAAACATATATTTCGTGTTTGCAAATAGTGCCAAGACCATGAGAATGGCCTACTACAGTCAAGAACGTCATAAACGAAGGTAAATTCAAAAAACATTGAGGCTCAAAGTTGAGGTTAGAAGTCTGCTCCTGGTACCTTTCCTAGCCTTCAACTTTTGAAGACCCGAGTTGCTGCCTCAAAGAAAATTCTGCAGTTTTCCTAACGTTAACCTGCGGTCATAATTTCCTAGCCTTCAACTTTTGAAGACCCGAGTTGCTGCCTCAAAGAAAATTCTGCAGTTTTCCTAACGTTAACCTGCGGTCATAGAAAGTGGTTGTACAATATACAGGGTAGAGATGAAGAGCGTTGGCAAAACGAGCAATGGACGATGGAAAGCAAAATTAATGAATTCAGTTGTTACCAGGTTGCAGAGTTGACTATTATATACAATATATAGGGTAGAGATGAAGAGCGTTGGCAAAACGAGTAATGGACGATGGAAAGCAAAATGAATTCAGCTACATCTGATTTTTGTCTCTGTTTCAGGTATGGTGCAATTTTAATAGGAGAAACAATTATTTACATATTCCTTTTTGGTAAGTACCTATACTCTTAGGTGGTATCAAATATTTCCGCACTCATAGCCCTTTTACGGAAAATTGTTAAATAACAGCTTTAATTTCCGATGCAAATATTCCTAACCCTGTAAAAAATGGGTAGGTAGGTAGGCAATAGAAGAAACAATTATTTACATATTCCTTTTTGGTAAGTACCTACTCTTAGGTGGTATCAAATATTTCCTCACTCATAGCCCTCTTACGGAAAATTGTTAAATAACAGCTTTAATTTCCGATGCAAATATTCCTAACCCTGTAAAAAATGGGTAGGTACTTTTAATCCGGTGTAGTTTTAAAATTGGATACGAGTAAGTATCCACTTACGAAAAATATACAAGTCTGTCGATTATTTCCTTTTTTTTTCAAAAAAAAAATAATAATAATAAAAAATAAAAAAAAATGCCTAATTCAACAAAATGTGAAAAAAATCCCCCAAAAACTAGTTTTTTTGGATTTTTGGCTTTATGGTTTTCTGGACAAAATTTGCACCACTACATCGGGAGGGGGTGGAGGGGTGAAATGGAGGGGTAATTTTGATCACGGGGGAATAGGAGAGAGGAAAAAAGGGACGGAGAGGAGGAAGGAGAAGAGAGAAAGAAGGATACAAAGGGAAATTGAGGAGAAAGAAAGAGAGGAAGAAGAGAAGAGAGAAGGTGAAAAGTGAGAAATCAGAAATGGGAATGCATATACATAGGCATAAGGTTAAAAGAGAATGGAGTGGGAGGAAGAAGGGGGAGAGAATGATAACTGAAAGACAGTCGAAGGGCAGAAGGAGAGAGAGGCAGAGAAACTACAATCCAGTAGAGAGAAATAAAGAGAAAAAGAAAGAAGGAATAAGAGTAGGTGATTTTTTTTCTACTTTATTGGGACTATTTTTCATGAGAACAATGAAACCGCGGTCTCTAATAGATTAGAAGTCGAGGTCCATTGTATTCCTGATGCTTTCATTGTCAGCTATTATTCAACCAGACTAAATTTAGCAGCCTATTTTCATCTCTAACTCCATCCCCGTCCTATCTCTCTCTCTCCCCCTCTCTCCTCTCTCTTTCTTTCTCTCTCTCTCCCTCTCTCGTTCTCTTATTCTAAAATCATTTGGCGGGAGAGAATGATTGCTGAAAGACAGTCGAAGGGAAGTAGGAGAGAGAGGCAGAGAAACTACAATGTACAATCCAGTAGAGAGAAATGAAGAGAAAAAGAAAGAAGGAATAAGAGTAGGTGATTTTTTTTTCTACTTTATTGGGACTATATTTCATGAGAACAATGAAACCGCGGTCTCTAGATTAGAAGTCGAGGTCAATTGTATTCCTGATGCTTTCATTGTCAGCTATTACTCAACCAGACTAAATTTAGCAGCCTATTTTCAACTCTAACTCCATCCCCGTCCTATCTCTCTCTCTCTCCCCCTCTCTCCTCTCTCTCTCTCCCTCTCTCTTTCTTTCTCTCTCTCCCTCCCTCGTTCTCTTATTCTAAAATCATTTGGCACATCCACTAATTTTTAGTGTTTATTCTAGTAGGTAGGTAGGTACTAGGTACTTATTTAATTTCCCCTCTCATTCTCTTGCGCTATGTTTGCTATACCAAGTTAGCTGCTGATATTATTTCCAGAAGTCGCAGATAAAGTATTAACTAATATTAAGATCTTTCTATCTTTCCCCTTTCTTCCCAGTTCCCCCCCCACTACCACCTCCTTCTTCTTCCCACATTTAAAGAGAAATGATTAACATATGAAACGCAGAATTGTTCTGAATTTAACGTTACGTACTCACAGCAGTGCGGCGCTTTCATTCCTTTGTGCTCCTTCTTACATTTTCCTCCTCCTCCTCTCTTTCGTTATTCTCAGTCTGCCTTCCTCCTTCTTTTCAAGACGGGCTCGGTATATTTTTCGTTATAATTATCACTCTTCTCTTTCGTTATTCTCAGTCTGCCTTCCTCCTTCTTTTCAAGACGGGCTCGGTATATTTTCTTTCGTTATTCTCAGTCTGCCTTCCTCCTTCTTTTCAAGACGGGCTCGGTATATTTTTCGTTATAATTATCACGACACACGTGTGGTAAAGTATTTAGATTATTTTCCTACTGTATTGTGAATACATAAATTTTGTCCACTGAATTGACTCAAATGTTCAGCCTTCTGGTGAGTAATGAACTCAAATGTTCAGCCCATATCATAAATTTCATTTAGGAATTGCTGGAATAGAGAGTAGAGATGGAGAAAAAAAAACACAAATTTCTTTTGGTCTTGAAAGTTTTCGAAACTTTGCAACCTGGAATATGATTTATAAGGAACGTCACATAAATCAAACCAAAGAAAACATTCGTATTATTATAAAATTGAAAATGATTTTGCGAACTTTTTTTTCGCAAAGAAAGAAGCACAGAGCGGATTAGACTAAAGTTTCCATTAAGAAGTGAGAGAAAGAAGTATCAACAGAGAAAGCGGAAGAAAAGGAAACAGATAAAGAGAAGGGAGGGAGAGAAATGATGGAGAGAAAGGGGAAAGAGTAAATATTGCAGTAAAACTTAATGAATACAAAGTGGCATAAGCTATGAAATAGGTACTATACTAGCTGTTTCTCTTTCGTTATTCTCAGTCTGCCTTCCTCCTTCTTTTCAAGACGGGCTCGGTATATTTTCTATACTAGCTGTTATGATAGGTATACCCATGCACTTCATGCTTTTGTAGCATTTGTACTAATATGTACATGGTGAAGTAGAACGGATACTAAATTATGTGTATTTGCATAGACACAAAGTACAAAATGAAATAAACAGTGCTATAGTTCCTCTAATACTCGGAAGTATGAGTCTAATAAGCCCTTTTCTAGCCCTTTTCTTTGACTACTAACCTGGAATAGAGAGTAGAGATGGAGAAAAAAAAACACAAATTTCTTTTGGTTTTGAAAGTTTTCGAAACTTTGCAACCTGGAATATGATTTACAAGGAACGTCACATAAATCAAACCAAAGAAAACATTCGTATTATTATAAAATTGAAAATGATTTTGCGAACTTTTTTTTCTACGAGTATACTAGCTGTTATGATAGGTATACCCATGCACTTCATGCTTTTGTAGCATTTGTACTAATACATGGTGGAGTAGAACGGATACTAAATTATGTGTATTTGCATAGACACAAAGTACAAATGAAATAAACAGTGCTATAGTTCCTCTAATACTCGGAAGTATGAGTCTAATAAGCCCTTTTCTAGCCCTTTTCTTTGACTACTAAAGACCCTATTTCAGGTAATGCATTCCCTGGAAAAATGTCTAAGGGGGATAAAAAAAAAGAAATAGGTAGTAAGTATGACCCAGAAGCTTAAACAGAATTAAGACAGAAACATGAATTGTCCTCATAATAAATGAAAAGAACAACTTAGGTGATAAAGTGATAACAAGAGGAATAATATAACAAAAAGGATATCATAACAACAAGAAGAAAGCATTCCCTGGAAAATGTCTAAGGGGGATAAAAAAAAAGAAATAGTAAGTATGACCCAGAAGCTTAAACAGAATTAAGACAGAAACATGAATTGTCTTCATAATAAATGAAAAGAACAACTTAGGTGATAAAGTGATAACAAGAGGAATAATATAACAACAAGGATATCATAACAACAAGAAGAAAAAAAGTTATTATTCCAAATTCGATTTGAAGATTTAAAAGTCGTAAATGTCTCCTTCCTTGTTTATCCCAGCCTTTGAGAGGAGAGAGACAAAGAGAGAAAGGAGACGGTCTTATAAAAATAAATTAATATTATTATCTGCTGTGCAAGGAAAATAAAGAAAAAACTTAAATCGTAATTTTTAATATCTCGTTTATAACAATAGCACAAACTTTTGCGCCTCTTAAGTCCTAACGCTGTTTCAGGATTTATCTAGAGGTGACTTTCTTTGGAATTTTCCCATGTTTCTAATATATGACCTAAGGCTTACCTTCTTAACTGCTGATTGACTGCAGACAGTGCAGACCAATCTTGCTGCTATTTGCCCGAAAACATTTACAAAGTTTGGGTAATGTGTCTCATCAACTAGACTCGTATGTGATTCAGGATTTATCTAGAGGTGACTTTCTTTGGAATTTTCCCATGATCCTAATATATGACCTAAGGCTTACCTTCTTATCTGCTGATTGACTCCAGACAGTGCAGACCAATCTTGCTGCTATTTGCCCGAAAACATTTACAAAGTTTGGGTAATGTGTCTCATCAACTAGACTCGTATGTGTTTTTCGAAGATGCAAGATCAAAATGCTATGTCTGGGATCGAAATTTTTAAGCCGGAAGACCCAAAAGCCCAGGGGGCTCAAAGAGTCCACGAGAAAACAATGCTATTGATTAAAGTTATGTTTTATAACACGGAGAAAATTCAACAACAACAATAGCGGAATACAATAATATACACAAAATGTTCTACATTAGAACATGGCTGTAATGTATGCTGAGGAAGTGACGTGTAATGATGCATGCTTATCACTACAGCCGGAGACACATTGCCACATTCATCAATCTTATCCTGTAATACGTTTCCCTAAATCCCTGACAATGAATTAGTCACACTTTGGGAAACTTTCATTTATACACAACATTTAATGTGAATCCAAAGCCCGTTTAGGCAGCAGTAGCAGCCATCTTTAAAATCCATCAAGAAGATTTGCCTTGCCTCTTTTTCCTAGAAGCTTATTCTAGCCGATAAAATTTTAAAAGGAGAAATATACTGGACACGTCAACTAAATTAAATAAAAACAAATGCGCTCCTGTGTCATGATGACAGTCGAATGGAATAATTATATTTTATTGATGATGTCAGGGATTAGAAGTTTTATTGTCGTGGACATAGAATTAGCGTGTACTCGGAGCAAAGGTAATTCCTGTGAAAAGGAGAAAGGAAAATCACGTTTCAAGCTTTATACGCCTCTTGAAAAATATCTAATGTTAAAAAACAGAGGAATACAGGGCAGTCTATGGATTCTGAGTTTCTGAGTTCGGTTTAGGAAAACTAGGAACTAGGAGTACCTTGGCTCTCAAAGGAGAAAGGAAAATCACGTTTCAAGCTTTATACGCCTCTTGAAAAATATCTAATGTTAAAAAAACAGAGGAATACAGGGCAGTCTATGGATTCTGAGTTTCTGAGTTCGATTTAGGAAAACTAGGAACTAGGAGTACCTTGGCTCTTCACCGTAACATAGTAATAATATTAATTATCATGAGCTTCGTATACACCACTATTATGGTGGTCATTCCAAACAAATTAATTAAACGTAACAACGTTACTTGTAAGAGGATTTCCAACATAAAAGGTACAGAACAAAGAAGCAGAAAAAAGGGGGGCTAAGAGGATTTTCAACATAAAAGGTACAGAACAAAGAAGCAGAAAAAAGGGGGCGCGGGAGAAAGAAAAATCTGATAAATCTTAATAAAACCAAGTCAGACATAGTTGAAGCTGTAGAGGAGAACAGATGTGAAAGAGACAAAATGTTCACAAGACAGGGATTTCATCATTTCACAATACTCACATGTGTACATAATTATGCATAATACCTGTAAATATTTGCCTAACCTAATTCATTTCATGGGGGGTGGAAAACGTAAGTGAAATGCATTCCTCATGAAGCTTTCCCTTTAGCTTATTTGAATGCTTTAGGTTTCTGTAACGTACACATTTGTAACTTATGTATACCTATAAGAGTATTACTATATTATGTAGGTATAGCTTTTCCCTTTTTTCCAAATGTTCAGGAAAGTTTTCCTCAGGAAGTGACGTCCTCATTTGTTTGCTTTGAATGATTAAAAATTAAAATTCTTAATTATGTTCGCATTTGGAGGCGGAAGGGGAGGAGGAAATCGAGAGAAAGGAAAGAGGGGCATCGGGCAAGTGAAATTTGAAAATATTCGCTGCTCTCTCGTTCATTTATTCCGGCTCTTCTTTCTCTTTCTCTCGGTCTCCGAACATCTATATCTTCTCCTCTTCTTTCTTTTTACTTTCTATTACTACAGTATAGCGGAGCTATACTAGTAATGAAAGTATTGCAATCGGTCCAAATTTTCAAAATCGGCTTTTTCCTCACTCTCTCTCTCTCTCTCTCTCTCTCTTTTATTCTTTCACTTTTCTAATCCCCCTGCCTTTTCGTCTCGTATTCTCCTCCTATTTCCTTCTGCTTCCCCGTTCTTCTTCCTCTGCTATTTATTCTTCTTCTTATTCACCGTCTTCTTTATCTCTTCTCCTGCACCTGACAATACGTCCTCTCAGTTCCGTTCTTCTTCCTCTGCTTTTAGTCTTCTTCTTATTCACCGTCTTCTTTATCTCTTCTCCTGCACCTGACAATACGTCCTCTCAGTTTCTCTCCTAATTTCCTCTCTTTCAACTGGCAGGAGAGCTGGGTGTGGGTATCCCGTGGGATGAATCAATTATCTGCACAGATGTGGTTTTGTTAATCAATGCTGGTGAATTCCATTTCAGATATCCCGAACATTGTGTTGTAGACGCTAATTTTCTCTCATTGATTCACTTCGGGGTTTTCTCTGGATTAGTGTGAATTAATTTTTCCTTTTTCCCCATTATTTTATTAATATCTCGAGAGACTTGAGCATGCCAGCAGTGATATTGAAATTGAGATTGAGATGGCATATTTGCTTTGTTCAATTTTCCTTTTTTTATTATTTTAAGTAGAGCACCATCATTGGTGTCTGGTGAAAGGTGAAATGGAGGGGGTTTACTGTAACGGAGTTTTGAATCCTCCTGTGCTTTTGTGAATATTTCCTGTGATAAATGGCATGAAGATACCCGTACCTATTATATTCATTATACCATCACATGGATTATTGTCGACCTTTCCACATAACCATTAGCAAGAATAATAAACTCATTGCCTACTTGCTGATCAGCATAAATTTGAATGAGAATTAGTTTCGGAATCAATATACACAACAACAAGCAAGGTCCGTCCCTCCGGGAATTTTTTAGCCCGTAGTGATTAGAGAAAATCAGTACCTATGTACCTACATAATTTGTTTAAAAACATGAATTCAACAACAACAATAGCGGAATACAATAATATACACAAAATGTTCTACATTAGAACATGGCTGTAATGTATGCTGAATGTGTAGACTAGAATAAAGAGTAGAGAATGGCTATGATACAAATTAGCATTTCAATTGGAATTAACATATTTAATATAATAATGCTATACTGGACACGTCAACTAAATTAAATAAAAACAAATGCGCTCCTGTGTCATGATGACAGTCAAATGGAATAATTATGTATATTTTATTGATGATGTCAGGGATTAGAAGTTTTATTGTCGTGGACATAGAATTAGCGTGTACTCGGAGCAAAGGTAATTCCTGTGTATGTAGTGAAATAGAATTAATAGACATTTGTGAGAATTAAGCTGTCGGAATAGAATACCTATTATACTGGATGGATCTTAGTGTAAATATTAAGGGAATCGACCTAAAAAGAAGTGACAATCAACCATACTGTCAATGATACTCATTCAGAAAAGGCAGAAAAGAACCAAGAAATAATGAGCAAATTGAGAGATACTCACTATAAATATCAGGAAAGTCCTCTACATAATACGTTCATAGGTTTACCTCTCTTCCACTTGTCTGTTTATTGTCTTCAGACCTCGCTAGTTGTTTCGAGTAATGCTCTCCAAGTTCTCGTTTGACATTTTGTTTCGTAATTTTCATAAATTCTCCATCTTGTTTGTTTTCCACACTTCGAGTAATGCTCTCCAAGTTCTCGTTTGACATTTTGTTTCGTAATTTTCATAAATTCTCCATCTTGTTTGTTTTCCACACATATTTGTCTAATTTATTTATGCATGTGAAAAGTTCCATGTGTTTCTCGCTGTGCTCTATTAAAACCTAGTTGATTGCTGAAACGTGCAGTAGGGAGTAGCGCAGTTTCTTTCACGTTACTTTGTTTATATGGACTGCTTTTGGGACAATGTCTCTAGTACTCTAGAGTCTAGATGGATCATTTCTTCAAAGTTTTCCAAGCTGTCTCTCTACCAACTATGTTGGAGACGAACTTTGAAAGAAAATTTCCGCCAGTAGAAACTAATCTTTTATGTCAGACAATATGGCGGTCTCCCTGGATCATTTCTTCAAAGTTTTCCAAGCTGTCTCTCTATACCAACTATGTTGGAGACGAACTTTGAAAGAAAATTTCCGCCAGTAGAAACTAATCTTTTATGTCAGACAATATGGCGGTCTCCCGAGAGTCATCTGTTATGAGAAACTTATCCCGCCGTCAAACTAGTTTGCGCTTTCTCATCTAGGTTTGAGCATTGTCCGTTTGACCCTGTCCTTTGGTTAACCTATTGTCCATTAGTTTGCTGGTCTTCAAGACAGTGCTGACTATATGTCTTGTGGTAAAGTTGAAGACCACAAAGAACACACCACACGAAGTCAAAGCAAATCTTAGAACACCCTGTATAAAATGCTAAAGTCCAGAGACAGAAAGATTAAAAACCACAAAGAACACACCACACGAAGTCAAAGCAAATCTTAGAACACCCTGTATAAAATGCTAAAGTCCAGAGACGGAAAGATTAGGCAGTTTTGTACAAGTAGAAGAAAAACATGAATTTTTATCAACATAAGCACAACATAAACTATTATACATTTGTGTATGCCACCGTGGTCAAGCCAAGCAGAGAAAGATTAGGCAGTTTTGTACGAGTAGAAGAAAAACATGAATTTTTATCAACATAAGCACAACATAAACTATTATACATTTGTGTATGCCACCGTGGTCAAGCCAAGCAGAAATGTTTTCCATTTCACTGATCCTATTTAGAAGAACAGGATAGAGGAAAAAACAGGATTTAAAGATTTTCTTTTAATTTTTCTCCGGATTTTTTTCGCTTTTTTTCTTCTCTTTCTTTCTCGCTCTATTAAAACCTAGTTGATTGCTGAAACGTGCAGTAGGGAGTAGCGCAGTTTCTTTCACGTTACTTTGTTTATATGGACTGCTTTGTGTGTGAATTGAAGCTCATGAATTTCACATACAAATTTTCCAATAAATGCCATTTTTCTCCCTATGAAGTGGAATGGCATCTCCACTAGATGCCATTCAGTGAATTGGCGTCTCCACTAGAAATCATATACATTATACGTCATACTTGCACCTAGGTATGTAGATATCATACTCAAAAGTGAAATTGCTCGAAACTGAAGGAACATTATGAAATTTACTCTTGAAATTAATCTGCTGTACCTATTGAGGCTATAATGGAGTAGTCCTATTACCAGTTTAGTAAAACTTTAACTTCATGACTTTTGTAAGTTATGGCATGGCTGTCATACTTGAACCTATGTAGATATCATACTCAAAAGTGAAATTGCTCGAAACTGAAGGAACATTATGAAATTTACTCTTGAAATTCCTCTACTGTACCTATTGAGGCTATAATGGAGTAGTCCTATTACCAGTTTAGTAAAACTTTAACTTCATGACTTTTGTAAGTTATGGCATGGCTAAGTCTATGGTCCAAGTTAGAAGAAGTGTTCGAGTTATTTCCGAAACTCTTATGTGTGTTTCCACAGACCCTAGTTTTATTGCTTCCTATAATGACTGGAAAACTACAAATCCAAATTAATAGGAAAAGTTTTGCTCTGTATAAAAAAAAGGAAGAAGAAAGTCTATGGTCCAAGTTAGAAGAAGTGTTCGAGTTATTTCCGAAACTCTTATGTGTGTTTCCACAGACAGGGTAGTTTTATTGCTTCCTATAATGACTGGAAAACTACAAATCCAAATTAATAGGAAAAGTTTTGCTCTCTATAAAAAAAAAGGAAGAAGAAAAATCAAACTTCTGTAAGTCAGGAAGGAATTGGTTTTTGAAAAAAAGAGAAACGAGCATTTTTCTATACGATAAATAGTTGAAATATTGGATGGAAACAAGTAAAAGAAAAAGTTCGAACCGTGAAAAAGAAAAATCAAACTTCTGTAAGTCAGGAAGGAATTGGTTTTTGAAAAAAAAGAGAAACGAGCATTTTTCTATACGATAAATAGTTGAAATATTGGATGGAAACAAGTAAAAGAAAAAGTTCGAACCGTGAAAAAAAAAGTAAAAAATGAAGGAGAAACTAATGGGGGGAAAACAGAAGGAAGAAGAGGAAAAGCAGAAGAAGAGGACGAGGAGAAGGAGAAAAGTTATTTAGCTTCCTGTATGAGAACTCCAAGCTGAAGTTTTCCACTGATGAGATAAATGAGTTGGCGGCCGAAACCTGGTGGTCAGCAATGCCTCTTGAGTAGCGGCTCTTGAAATTTATCCAGTGGATCACTGAAGTTAAGCAACGTTGCACGTGGTTGGTGTCCGGATGGCTGACCGTTTGCGCAATCACGCGTTGCTGCCTTTTCTCGGCCCCCACAGGCTAGAAACCCCAGCAGTTATAGAGTGACATTAAACCCCTTTAAATAAGTGAATTTTCAGAAAATGGAGTACAAATATATATTTCGTTCTTGCAATTAGTGCCAAAACCATGAGAATGGCCTACTACAGTCAAGAACGTCATAAACGAAGGTAAATTCAAAAAACATTGAGGCTCAGAGTTGAGGTTAGAAGTCTGCTCCTGCTACCTTTCCTAGCCTTCAACTTTTGAAGACCCGAGTTGCTGCCTCAAAGAAAATTCTGCAGTTTTCCTAACGTTAACCTGCGGTCATAGAAAGTGGTTGTACAATAAATCGGGTAGAGATGAAGCATGAAGAGCGTTGGCAAAACGAGCAATGGACGATGGAAAGCAAAATTAATGAATTCAGTTGTTACCAGGTTGCAGAGTTGACTATTATGTACATCTGATTTTTGTCTCTGTTTCAGGTATGGTGCAATTTTAATAGAAGAAACAATTATTTACATATTCCTTTTTGGTAAGTACCTATACTCTTAGGTGGTATCAAATATTTCCGCACTCGTAGCCCTTTTACGGAAAATTGTTAAATAACAGCTTTAATTTCCGATGCAAATATTCCTAACCCTGTAAAAAATGGGTAGGTAGGTACTTTTAATCCGGTGTAATTTTAAAATTGGATTACGAGTAAGTATCCACTTACGAAAAATATACAAGTCTGTCGATTATTTCCTTTTTTTTTTCAAAAAAAAAAAATAAAAAAATGCCTAATTCAATAAAAAGTGTATGAAAAAATCTTCCTAATCCACAAAAATTCATATTTTTTCAAAGGGAAGATTATAGGGAGGGGGAAATTTTCTTCAATTTATGTCTGTGATGTGTAATATTATACAAGGAAAAGGGAGGGAGGTATTAAGCATATTGGAGGGAGGGGAGGGTTTGAAGTAATCATACTACCGAGGGTGGGATGGGGTAGGAAAATATTAAGGATATAAACTGCTTAGGATATTATAAATATCGGGGTAACCGCACGGTTAAATTGAAAATTTATTTCATTATAATTATTATGATATTAAGGGTATACCAGTAGGTATACCTACATAACAAATTGAAGGAAATAGGGGTTCCCAACTTGGCCTCAATGTCTGGGGATCGCACACTAGATATTGGACGCTAAGGGGTTTTCAGCGATGTTCTTTCAGGGCGTACGGATGTGGTTCTTAATGTGGAAAACGAAATTTTACCAAACTGTATACTTAACTTACTGGTCTTTAACGACACTTAGCTAACGTAAGTAAATCGGCTGTGAATACGTACATATATTAGCAAGAAACCCGTATGACTCGAATGTGAAGCAATTTGGAACCCCTGATTTTTTACACATATCTGAATAAAAGCTCATATCCATCAAAGACATTATTTGCAGTAAAAAAACCAATAGGGGTAGGTAGATCATAATCCAGGATCAGTCAAATTAATCAAATCACACCCATCAGTAAATCACAGAATAATGGCGGAAATTATATAACTCGAATGTGAACCAATTTGGAACCCCTGATTTTTTACACATATCTAAATAAAAGCTCATATCCATCAAAGAGATGATTTGCAGTAAAAAAAAAAAAACAATAGGGGTAGGTAGATCATAATCCAGGATCAGTCAAATTAATCAAATCACACCCATCAGTAAATCACAGAATAATGGCGGAAATTAAGGAATTTCATAATTTGATTTAATAATAAATTGAAACCCGATTAAATCGAGAACCCCTTCAACGAGATTATAACTCATATGGAAGATGACTGATTGACTTGGCTTTATTTAGAGCTTTAGAGGTTTTCAGTTGAAGTTAGATATCCAGAAGATGCGAGATAAGCTTTATTATAATTTTTAATTGGAAGTTCATTAAAGCGACGAGCCTGATATGAAATTATTAACCCATTCAATGGACCTCTGCAAAACTTGAGAAAAGACTACACGAAGAAAACTCTGTTCTTTCCTTGGCCGAGGATTCGAAAGGGAAAACAATAATTCAAAATGACAAAAAAGGAAGAAAAAATTTGAAGTTAGATATCCAGAAGATACGAGATAAGCTTTATTATAATTTTTAATTGGAAGTTCATTAAAGCGACGAGCCTGATATGAAATTATTAACCCATTCATTGGACCTCTGCAAAACTTGAGAAAAAACTACACGAAGAAAACTCTGTTCTTTCCTTGGCCAAGGATTCGAAAGGGAAAACAATAATTCAAAATGACAAAAAAGGAAGAAAAAATTTCACAAGAAAATCAACTTCCTACTTGGCTGCTCATAAAAACTTGAGAAAAGTCAAGACCAAAACAGACACGAGTTTGGAAATTTATCCCCACCCATCATTAGTATTTCCCTTCCCTCCAGACCTTTTCTCCTCCATCACCCTCCCCTTTCAGCGCTTTTCCTCTCAACCCCCCCCCCCTAAAAAGACAGTCTCCAGTTTTTCATGTCTACCTACCTAAGTCGTGACCAAAAACTGTCAGAAATTATCCCTTACAGCTTCCTTTTCCAAAATCTCCTGCCAACTTAATGCTTCGTGCTGAAAAAAATTGGAAGACGTACGGAAACTTTTCCACCACCGCCATTCAGAGAAATGTTGCGAGAAAGTTTTGATAATTTCATAAAAAAAAGTCTGGTGTGAACATCACACGACTTTCCTTATCCTATTGAATGATAATTATTTGAGTGTTCTTTTACCTTAACTTTTACAACATCTCTAACCGTTTAGTCGGTATAGCTGAAAACCACCAAAAACGGTGGAAAACCGCCAAAAAGCGGTCAAAATACCGCCAACCGCAGCACTTATCTCAACCAAATGTATTGTGTTGCATCCTTGTCACATTTGACAGCTACATACCAAATTTCAAGTCTCTAGCTCTTACTGTTCTCGAGATATTTTGTTTACAGTGTCGCATTCTTGTCACATTTGAAAGATACATACCAAATTTCAAGTCTCTAGCTCTTACCGTTCTCGAGATATTTTGTTTACAGACAGGAGACGGAAGGACAGACACACGGACCAATGGCTGAAACTTTGGATTTAGGCTCTAGGGACCTCAAAACGTGTTTTGGCAGGAAGGACAGACACACGGACCAATGGCTGAAACTTTGGATTTAGGCTCTAGGGACCTCAAAACGTGTTTTGGCACTAAAATCTGACCATCGAAAATTTGACCCGATTACATTACTTTCCTTCCTATAGGATAAGGAAAGTAAAAATACGAGAAACTCCCGGGCGTCTATTTAGGTTGGCAAGACGCTTTGTTTTTGAAGGAAGACGAGCGAAAATTTCCCAAGCAGCTCATTAGGTTACCATCAAAACGTCTAAAAAACTGTGACGCAACTTTTCAAAATATTCGAAGGGCCCAAGGGGATACCTAATAAAATGAATTTAAGGGCCTAGGGGAAACGTCATAGGCCCAAAAGATATCCAAGGACTATATTTGAGTGTTCTTTTACCTTAACTTTTACAATATCTCTAACCGTTTAGTCGGTATAGCTGAAAACCACCTAAAACGGTGGAAAACCGCCAAAAAGCGGTCAAAATACCGCCAACCGCAGCACTTATCTCAACCAAATGTTTTGTGTCGCATCCTTGTCACATTTGACAGCTACAGACCAAATTTCAAGTCTCTAGCTCTTACTGTTCTCGAGATATTTTGTTTACAGACAGAGAGACAGAAGGAAGGACAGACACACGGACCAATGGCTGAAACTTTGGATTTAGGCTCTAGGGACCTCAAAACGTGTTTTGGTACTAAGAATTGACCATCGAAAATTTGACCCGATTACATTACTTTCCTTCCTATAGGATAAGGAAAGTAAAAAGACGAGAAACTCCCGGGCGTCTATTTAGGTTGGCAAGACGCTTTGTGTTTGAAGGAAGACGAGCGAAAATTTCCCAAGCAGCTCATTAGGTTACCATCACAACGTCTAAAAAACTGTGACGCAACTTTTCAAGATATTCGAAGGGCCCAAGGAGATACCTACTAAGATTAATTTAAGGGCCTAGGGGAAACGTCATAGGCCCAAAAGATATCCAAGGACTAAGGGGATATTTAAAAGATACCCAAGAGCTACGGAGCCAAATAAGATAAAGGCCCAATGGTATACCTAATACGATGAGGACCAAGGTTATACGTTACAGTCTAAATATCCAAGGGCCAAGAGAATAATACACCTAATAACTCTAATAAGCTATCGAAGGGCCCAAGGGAAGGGGTTACCTAATAAGATATCCAACTTTTAGTGACGGGTATTTTGCTCGTTTGAAGGAAGACGAGCGAAAATTTCCCAAGCAGCTCATTAGGTTACCATCACAACGTCTAAAAAACTGTGACGCAACTTTCCAAGATATTCCAAGGGCCCAAGGGGATACCTACTAAAATGAATTTAAGGGCCTAGGGGAAACGTCATAGGCCCAAAAGATATCTAAGGGGATAATTAAAAGATACCCAAGAGGTACGGAGCCAAATAAGATAAAGGCCCAATGGTATATCTAATACGATGAGGACCAAGGTTATACGTTACGGTCCCTTGAATACAATCTAAATATCCAAGGGCCAAGAGAATAATAAACCTAATAACTCTAATAAGCTATCGAAGGGCCCAAGGGAAGGGGTTACCTAATAAGATATCCAACTTTTAGTGACGGGTATTTTGCTCGAGGGACAATGTCTCTAGTACTCTAGAGTCTAGATGGATCATTTCTTTAAAGTTTTCCAAGCTGTCTTTCTACCAACTATGTTGGAGACGAACTTTGAAAGAAAATTTCCGCCAGTAGAAACTAATCTTTTATGTCAGACAATATGGCGGTCTCCCGAGAGTCATCTGTTATGAGAAACTTATCCCGCCGTCAAACTAGTTTGCGCTTTCTCATCTAGGTTTGAGCATTGTCCGTTTGACCCTGTCCTTTGGTTAACCTATTGTCCATTAGTTTGCTGGTCTTCAAGACAGTGCTGACTATATGTCTTGTGGTAAAGTTGAAGACCACAAAGAACACACCACACGAAGTCAAAGCAAATCTTAGAACACCCTGTATAAAATGCTAAAGTCCAGAGACAGAAAGATTAGGCAGTTTTGTACGAGTAGAAGAAAAACATGAATTTTTATCAACATAAGCACAACATAAACTATTATACATTTGTGTATGCCACCGTGGTCAAGCCAAGCAGAAATGTTTTCCATTTCACTGATCCTATTTAGAAGAACAGGATAGAGGAAAAAACAGGATTTAAAGATTTTCTTTTAATTTTTCTCCGGATTTTTTTCGCTTTTTTTCTTCTCTTTCAAAGTTAACATGGTGAAGATACTCTTTAGTCCTCGTTTGTGAAAAGACTTAAGAGATAAGAGACTTGAGTGTCTTCTCTTTCAAAGTTAACATGGTGAAGATACTCTTTAGTCCTCGTTTGTGAAAAGACTTAGGAGATAAGAGACTTGAGTGAGAAGGTAATGGGGGAGGTGAACGTGAGAGAAAATAGGTCACAAGGGTGAGAACTCCCAGGGAAGAAACATGGAGGGGAGGGTGTGTTTGAAGTGAGTGTTATTTATGAAGGTAAAAAGGTGCATTTCCTTTTTGGAACGCAAAAAGGGAGCTTTCAATTTATGATTTTGGTCACAAATAAGTTAGAAGGGAAACGATTATTCGTCCTCTACTGTCACTTGACGCGTTAATGTTCACCAAACTACGTGTGTTACGAGCAATGTCTCATTAGTACATGTATGTTGATGATACTTACCCATATGTACGTGATGTCCTTTTACCTGCTTTTATTTACGAGTGACTCCAGATCTCTGTACGAGTAACTTTGAAGGTACTTTTATTGCGCCGTATATGTATTTTGGATGACAATAATTCCATTACCTCAGTAGGCATGGGAAGTTTTCCATGTCTCGAACCTACAAATGAAGAAGAAATTTAATTTGGTACTTCTATATGTACGTGATGTCCTTTTACCTGCTTTTAATTACGAGTGACTCCAGATCTCTGTACGAGTAACTTTGAAGGTAGGTACTTTTATTGCGCCGAATATGTATTTTGGATGACAATAATTCCATTACCTCAGTAGGCACGGGAAGTTTTCCATGTCTTGAACCTACAAATGAAGAAGAAATTTAATTTGGTACTTCATCAAAAATTTGAGTCAGGGAAACCATTCACACGGTCCCCACATGGAAGTCTCGAAGAGGGTGGCAACTTGCGTATGAGTGACAGGTTTGAATCCCGCTCGAGGAAAAACTTCAGGAAGTGACTCATGCATATATGCGGCCGACTTGAAGGCTTTGTGCGGGGGAAAAGCAAGATGATAGATGAAGATTTTATACATGAAACATGTTGTGCGAACTATATACCTACGCTGGAAATGCTATGGCTTGGGGGATTTACAGCGAAATCCAGACGCATTATCATCTTGAAAAATCCAACACTATGGCTTGAGCGTGCTGGAAATGCTATGGCTTGGGGGATTTACAGCGAAATCCAGACGCATTATCATCTTGAAAAATCCAACACTATGGCTTGAGCGTATCACTATACCTAGTCTTGAAATGAAGGTCTTGAAGAAAAAAAAATCTCAAACCACAAATGCAGTCAATCATGGAAAGTCGTAAAAGAGGAAAGTCGAAAGTAGAAGCTATCATAGCAAACGCATGCACTATTTTTCACTGGGTTCGGAAACGAAAGGTCTAATTTGAAAACACATTTCCACGTTTGTTCATTAAAAACAAAATGAAAATTATTTACTTGGGCTTGAGCGTCTCGCGTGAGATAAGCTATTATGCCAGGAGGAATGAGGCTTAACTAATGTGAAACAGAATGGAAATGAGAGAAACTGGGTGTAGGAATTTTTAAATAATTTCATTTCTGTAAAGCGAGGAAGGCGTTATGTAATGTACTAATTGTACTATGTATTTTTCTTTTAAACGAATGTGAAATTTGTAGGGTTTTAAATGACTGAAAATTACGAAATGATGAACATTTCAGAAGATAACACTCTTTTAGGTCAAGTACCTACATGGGGTCGTGTTTTGGTCGAAAACCGCGGAAATTAACGGAAACTGTTAACCAAATCCAGTCGTGTTCTGACCGGAAAAACTCGGGAATTAATGATTAGATCAACGCATCCATCCACTATTCACACCACCTATATTTTTAGCACAGACAACTCTCACCTAACACATGGGATGCATTTTCTCACCAAAGGTTAATTGGAAACCTACACTTCCCCACAACAGGCAAGTGAGGGCAAGCAAATATAGCGCATTACATCGAAGGAGAAAAGGTATTTAATACCAATGACCTTATTAGAATACATAGGTAGGTGTATATATTTACATATATAGGTAGGTAATGTAGGTAAAGAAGTATAGAATATATTTACCTGCCTCGGTGAATTTGAGAATTTGACCACAATAATAGTAGTAGCCTACTGCTGGAGTAAAGGAACTTTTCAGTCCGAGGCGTTATGTAATGTACTAATTGTACTATGTATTTTTCTTTTAAACGAATGTGAAATTTGTAGGTATTTAAATGAATGAAAATTACGAAATGATGAACATTTCAGAAGATAATACTCTTTTAGGTCAAGTACCTACATGGGGTCGTGTTTTGATCGAAAACCGCGGAAATGAACGGAAACTGTTAACCAAATCCAGTCGTGTTTTGACCGGAAAAACTCGGGAATTAATGATTAGATCAATGCACCCATCCACTATTCACACGACCTATATTTTTACCACAGATAACTCTCACCTAACACATGGGATGCATTTTCTCACCAAAGGTTAATTGGAAACCTACATTTCCCCACAACAGGCAAGTGAGGGCAAGCAAATATAGCGCTTTACATCGAAGGAGAAGGAGTATTTGATACCAATGACCTTATTAGAATACATAGGTAGGTGTATATATTTACAAATATAGGTATAGGTAATGTAGGTAAAGAAGTATTGAATATATTTACCTGCCTCGGTGAATTTGAGAATTTGACCACAATAATAGTAGTAGCCTACTGCTGGAGTAAAGGAACTTTTCAGTCCTATGCGAGCAGTATAAATAAGCACTATTATTATTATTATTATTTACAAATCGATTGATTAAATTTAAACATCACCTCACCCCTACACCATTGGCACTGTCGTTATACCCATACCTACTCAGAAATGGGGTATAAAGTTACCATGTCCTGACGAGGGGAAAAATGGGGGGATCTGTTAATGTAATTAACTTTGAATATTTTCCTATATAAACTAATTTATTTTAATCGTATTAATTTATTCCTCGTTGTTTTTTTGTTTGTCAGCTAATCTCCTGTTGGAATACATTCGCTGTTTGTGCCCTGCAAACGAATGAACTTAACGTTTTTATATGGGTCCCCGTTTTCCAGATATACCTACCTTGTTTTCTACACGTTTTTTTATCCTGCTGGAACAGGGCTGAAAAGTGCTATTCCAGCTTATGTATACAGACAGAAATATGTATAACATAATAATAAAGCTGCTTATTGTTATGGGTCCCCGTTTTCCAGATATACCTTGTTTTCTACACGTTTTTCATCCTGCTGGAACAGGGCTGAAAAGTGCTATTCCAGCTTATGTATACAGACAGAAATATGTATAACATAATAATAAAGCTGCTTATTGAATTTACTTCTGGGGAGATATGATAGTAACAAAGTTTTTCAACACATTGATAAAAGAACTTGGAGGGAAAAACATCATTCGTGGACACCTCGAAGACACCTCCACTCTCCACTGGGTGAATCTTGAGAAGAGAATAAAATTAAAACCCGATGGATAATCTCACCTCCTTCTACCATGGGTGATAACTACACTGCGTGATACTGAAATGATCCGAGAATTGATTGTGAATCCTGAATCTTGATCAGTCAGTTCAGTTCTAGCTTTGGATTCTAAACCCGCGTGTCTCGATTTCTTTACGTAGAAAAATATATTTTCCGTTTATTTTTATTTACGTGATTTTTCCTGTAGGTATTCCTATAATTTATTTTCCACAAACTAAAAATAAGTGAGTGATTTTTTTTCCTCCTCAAAAACGTATTGAATTGCAGCTGTTCTGGGAACGCTGAGCCGTTTTTGAAGGTAGGAAAATCTTTTTGATAAATAAATATGTTTTACATAAATAGGTCATATTTATTATTGTCTTTCCTCTTCCTCCCTGAAGTAATCCTCTGGATGCGGAAAGCTGGAAAACAGTTCCCACTTCCCACCTATGTACTTGTATTTTTTCAAGATATTTTAATTATTTCTTCAGTTTCATTGTCAGACCGTAATACCTTGAAGTCAGATAAATAAACACCTTAAATAAGCTTTTTTCTAGCTCTTTAAAGAAAAGAGCTTTTAAGTTTTAAAAAAGACAATCTCCAGTTTTTCATGTCTACCTACCTAAGTCGTGACCAAAAACTGTCAGAAATTATCCCTTACAGCTTCCTTTTCCAAATCTCCTGCCAACTTAATGCTTCGTGAAATCACTTATTCAAATATCTGCTGTACCTCTCCACTCAAGCCCTGGTTGAAATAAAAAATAAAAAAAATTCCCGAAACTTTTCACTTAATCATCTCTGTAACTTGTTTTGAATACAAATCCTCTTAGCGAATTTCTCCCGGGGAGACAATTCCCGAAACTTTTCACTTAATCATCTCTGTAACTTGTTTTGAATACAAATCCTCTTAGCGAATTTCTCCCGGGGAGACAAGAGTCAAGCCGTTGAGGGAGGGAGAGTGGTGCTGGGAATAGGCATCTGTCTCCTCATCACCTCTATCCACCTTCCTTTATCTCCTTCACCCTGTCCCGTTAACATCCTTTGTATCCTTCACCCTTCTTTGTGTATCCCTTTCCCTTGTCAACCTCTCGCCCTTTTACAATGTTGTGTCCACCTCTCTCCTTCACCCTCTCCTTTTCACCCTTCTTTGTCCTTTCCTCTTCATCTCCTCTTCACCTTCATTTGTTTCATTCTTCCTTATCCTCATTCTATCTCGTCTCAGCTTCCTCCTTCAAAAACTCTTCACCCTCTCTTCCTTCATTTGTTTCATTTTTCCTTATCCTCATTCTATCTCGTCTCAGCTTCATCCTTCAAAAAGTCTTCACCCTCTCTTGTAGTCTTCATTCTCTCCTCTACTCTCCTCTTTATTTTTGTTCCCTCCACATTCTTCTGTCCACTTTCTTCTTGTACCCTTCTCTCCTCTTCACCCTCATTTTCCCCTATAGGTACTGTCCTCTTCGCCCATAGTTGCTTCTTTCACCCTTCACCCTCTCCTATTCCCTTCACCCTCTCTTGTACCCTTCTCGCCTCTTCAGCCTCTCGTATTAGTTCCACCTTCCTTTATCTCCTTCACCCTCTCCTATTCACCCTTCTTTGTCTTCTTCGTCCTTTCCTCTTCATCTCCTCTTCACCTTCATTTGTTTCATTCTTCCTTATCCTCATTCTATCTCGTCTCAGCTTCCTCCTTCAAAAACTCTTCACCCTCTCTTGTAGTGTTCATTCTCTCCTCTACTCTCCTCTTTATTTTTGTCCCCTCCACATTCTTCTGGCCACTTTCCTCTTGTACCCTTCTCTCCTCTTCACCCTCATTTTCCCCTATACTGTCCTCTTCACCCATAGTTGCTTCTTTCACCCTTCACCCTCTCCTATTCCCTTCACCCTCTCTTGTACCCTTCTCGCCTCTTCAGCCTCTCGTATTAGGTTTGCTTCAAGTGACACATTTCGTCTTTACGTTTGGGAGAAAACGTTTTAGATGATGTCGTCGCTCTGCTGCTCCAGTGCGGACTTTTCTCTTGGCACTTTTGCGGATTTTCCCCTTTGTTGTAAAGTTTTCTGTGCGCCCGTGTTGCTCCACATTCGAAGAACGAGTTACACAGAACTTCAAAGAGATATAAAAAGAGCCTCATTCTCTCCTCTACTCTCCTCTTTATTTTTGTCCCCTCCACATTCTTCTGGCCACTTTCCTCTTGTACCCTTCCCTCCTCTTCACCCTCATTTTCCCCTATACTGTCCTCTTCACCCATAGTTGCTTCTTTCACACTTCACCCTCTCCTATTCCCTTCACCCTCTCTTGTACCCTTCTCGCCTCTTCAGCCTCGCGTATTAGGTTTGCTTCAAGTGACACATTTCGTCTTTACGTTTGGGAGAAAACGTTTTAGATGATGTCGTCGCTCTGCTGCTCCAGTGCGGACGTTTCTCTTGTATACGTTCTCCAGTGGAGGTGAGGGGAGCTAAAGTTACTCCGTAGAAACTTTTTCCCCTCTCTTTGTGATAATTATTATATGAGGCTCTGACAATGAGAGGAAGATAGGGCAAGGGAGGGACGTAAAGTGCTGAATGAGGGACGTAAAGTGTTGAATGAGGGACGTAAAGTGTTGAATGAGGGAGCGTATCAACCCTTCTCAAATGAGCTGGTTGCCAAACTCGGGCTCGTTTCAAGCTTGAGAGAGTCATCTACTTATCCGGGTAATGAAAAAGTTCAGGTTGGAAACTTATGCTCTGAAGAACAGGGTACCTGTTTCTCATTCAGTGAAATTCCTTTCAAGGCGTTCTGATATATCTTGTTCCCTTATAATTGGCTTTCGATCTACGTGTTCAGCATCTTTCGTATCTGCAAAGAATGATATTCCGAATGTGATGCTAAAATGGTGTCTGCCCTACACTCTGCCTACCTACCTACCTACCTTATTTAATTGTAAACGATGTTCCATCGGGATGGAACTTTCAGGCATAATCCAGGAAGCAATCTTTTCTAAAGATGTTGAAGGGCCCAAGGGGATACCTAATAAAATGAATTTAAGGGCCTAGGGGAAACGTCATAGGCCCAAAAGATATCCAAGGACTAAGGGGATAATTAAAAGATACCCAAGAGCTACGGAGCCAAATAAGATAAAGGCCCAATGGTATACCTAATACGATGAGGACCAAGGTTATACATCACAGTTTCTCTTGGCACTTTTGCGGATTTTTCCCTTTGTTGTAAAGTTTTCTGTGCGCCCGTGTTGCTCCACATTCGAAGAACGAGTTACACAGAACTTCAAAGAGATATAAAAAGAGCAAAGGTCAAGTTACGAGAAACGGATCTTGCAGTTGATAGGTATCTTTAGCTCTTGATTGTTGGAAACTTATGCTCTAAAGGTCTATAGAACAGGGTACCTGTTTCTCATTCAGTGAAATTCCTTTCAAGGCGTACATATCTTGATCCCTTATAATTGGCTTTCGATCTACGTTTTCATCTTTCGTATCTGCAAAGAATGATATTCCGAATGTGATGCTAAAATGGTGTCTGCCCTACAGCCTACACTCTGCCTACCTACCTTATTTAATTGTAAACGATGTTCCATCGGGATGGAACTTTCAGGCATAATCCAGGAAGCAATCTTTTTGTTGGAAACTTATGCTCTGAAGAACAGGGTACCTGTTTCTCATTCAGTGAAATTCCTTTCAAGGCGTTCTGATAAATCTTGTTCCCTTATAATTGGCTTTCGATCTACGTGTTCATCTTTCGTATCTCCAAAGAATGATATTCCGAATGTGATACTAAAATGGTGTCTGCCCTACACTCTGCCTACCTACCTTATTTAATTGTAAACGATGTTCCATCGGGATGGAACTTTCAGGCATAATCCAGGAAGCAATCTTTTGGTACTTTGTGGGCTTTTGTTGTTGAAAGATTTAAAATTATTGCCTACCGTCCTACTGTACGGTGCGGTCAACTGGATTTCATCTTCAAAATACAAAGCCACCACCTATAAATCAAAATAATTATAGGGGTTGTTTCGACATACCTACTTTTACCTTACATAACGTTAACCATGCTCTTAATCCTACAATCTATCCTGTAACAATCTGTAACAAGGATTCTTAACCCAAGTTCGTCAAAGGATATAGAGGTAAGGATTGTCTAGTCACTAGCAGCAACAAAACCGATGTTTGACTTTGTGCTGAGATCAGTTTTAATGCGTAAATTCGTCCAAAAAAGATTATTCTCGAATTTAGTGTATTTCTAGTTCAGTTTGCAATGCCAGTAATCCGAAATGTAAGTAACACGTTTCAAATAATCGTGTGCGAAAAGTAACTATAAGCTCTAAGCAATCTTGAAAATAGTTATACGTTCAATCCAACTAATCTTCATCATTCTTCTCCAACACCATGCCTCAAATCCTTGTATCCTCTTCTCTTCGGTCATATGTAGTATTCAGAAGAGTCAAAGAGAGAAGAAACCTAATGAAGAACCTAAAGAAAAGAAGAGCAACACTAATAGGACATATACTAAGACATGGGGAGTTACCAGCAAGAGTTATCGAAGGCATGATTGAAGGCAAAAACACAAGAGGAAGACCACCACTGGACTACATCAAACAAATAATGGAGGATATGAACGTCACAACCTACTACGATCTCAAGAGGAAGGCAGAAGACAGGGAAACATGGCGTACTGCAGCAAACCAGCCTAATGGCTGTTAACCAATGATGATGACAATCATTAGATCAATCAATCAAGCATTAGATAACAACAACAACAACAACAACAACTTGAATTTATTCCACCGAATATTGTGGCGCAAACGACCCACTGAAAGTTACGATGTGTCCAAACATAGTCGACCGCCCGCCTCTCTGTCTGAGTGGTCAAGAGCACTGACTCTCAACGTGGAGGTGCTGGGTTCAAATCCCGGCCGGGGCGGAAATTTTCTGACCTAATTTTTCCGTTCCTGGATAGGCATGGGTGTAAAAGAATGTGCCTTGAAGTACATAATGGGAAAGTGGGTCCAAGGTACATTTTTTCTAATTAGTAGATATACCTATCTAAGTCGGCATTCTTCTGGTATTGGCCCGAGTTGGCTGCTGAAACCGTATTCTTTCTTATGACAGTTTCCTACAAAAGAACAATTTACTCTCACGGGTGTTAGGCCCCTGATGTTTTGGAAAACCTGATCAATACATGTTTTATGGAAAAGTTTTAATTTTTTGACTTCTTCTCCCCAAACAAAGAGACCTGTTATTAAATTAAATCGTTCCACGTTCTTCCATGATCGCGTGACTTTTCTACAACGCCAACGTTTGAATTTTCCTGGAGGTGAGTTTCCCTTTTGCCTGTTTTTTCGTTGATCCCAAAGTTCTTTTTCCTCATGCATGGAATCTTCTCCTTACTCCAAGATAAATCTTAGTGTAATGTTAGCCTTTTTTCCTTGTTGTTAATTGTGAGAAACGACAACATAATTATGTGGGATAGGTGCCCTACTAGGTATTATGGGCTTAATATTATGCTAAAATCTTCATTAAACCTTTCTAATTTATTCTCATATAAAACATACGGTGAAACTGTTGCCAAGGGCAATCTTCACCCACAACCCTGTAACATTCCAGACAAATCAACATTCATGTGAAAATCAATTTCTAATTACCTATAGGAGTATATTCACCTATTGTATAAGAGTATATTCACAGTTATATATGTTGATGATACTTACCTATATGTACGTGATGTCCTTTTACCTGCTTTTATTTACCAGTAACTCCAGATCTCTGTACGAGTAACTTTGAAGGTACCTACTTTTATTGCGCCGAATATGTATTTTGAATGACAATAATTCCATTACCTCAGTAGGCATGGGAAGTTTTCCATGTCTCGAACCTACAAATGAAGAAGAAATTTAATTTGGTACTTCATTCACAGTTATACCTACATAAATAGTTCTAGCATACAAAGCCCGAGAGTTTAGACGTCCTAATGGAAAAGATCAGGCCTTTGGCTTTTTAATCTCTCCCAGCTCAGGACTACATACAATGGGAGGCGAGTCCCTAGACGTCCTAATGGAAAAGATCAGGCCTTTGGCTTTTTAATCTCTCCCAGCTCAGGACTACATACAATGGGAGGCGAGTCCCCAGACGTCCTAATGGAAAAGATCAGGCCTTTGGATTTTAATCTCTCCCAGCTCAGGACTACATACAATGGGAGGCGAGTCCCCCTCCCATTTCACTACTAGGTTGACAATGTAGTACGGTTACGAGTATGCATGAGGTTGTATCCAGGGAACATTTCATTCAAGTCTTGATGTTATTCTTCCTGGTGCCTTTCAAGTCTACTGGTCAAATAGTTGGTCGATGAAAAAGACCGGTTTTGGGTGCAAGTCTGATTGTTTGCTGATTTCATTGATACGGCTTATTCTTCTTCCTCGCCTTTTCCCGTGTTCAGACCGGGTCGGTGTTTTTCTTCAGCCTCTCGATCAGCCCTAGCTAGGGTGATTGCTTTGGGCTACAAATTTTAAGAGTGGACTCAACCTTTGCTATTTCTTTAGCAAGGGGCTGGTCAAATAGTTGGTCGACGAAAAAGACCGGTTTCGGGTGCAAGTCTGATTGTTTGCTGATTTCATTGATACGGCTTACCTATTTTTCTTCCTCGCCTTTTCCTGTGTTCTAACCGGGTCGGTGTTTTTCTTGAGCCTCTCGATCAGCCCTAGCTAGGGTGATTGCTTTGGGCTACAAATTTTAAGAGTGGACTCAACCTTTGCTATTTCTTTAGCAAGGGAAAAACAAAATGACATGATCCAGGTCTGTCACTATACCTAGTCTTAAAATGAAGGTCTTGGAGAAAAAAAATCTCAAACCACAAATGCAGTCAATCATGGGAAGTCGTAAAAGAGGAAAGTCGAAAGTAGAAGCTATCATAGCAAACGCATGCACTCTGTTTCACTGGGTTCGGAAACGAAAGGTCTAATTTGAAAACACATTTCCACGTTTGTTCATTAAAAACAAAATGAAAATTATTTACTTGGATCGAAAACCGCGGAAATTAACGGAAACTGTAACCAAATCCAGTCGCGTTCTGACCGGAAAAACTCGGGAATTAATGATTAGATCAACGCACCCATCCACTATTCACACCACCACCTATAGGTATATTTACCACAGATAACTCTCACCTAACACATGGGATGCATTTTCTCACCAAAGGTTAATTGGAAACCTATAACACTTCCCCACAACAGGCAAATGAGGGCAAGCAAATAATTATTTACAAATATAGGTAGGTAATGTAGGTAAAGAAGTATTGTATATATTTACCTGCCTCGGTGAATTTGAGAATTTGACCACAATAATAGTAGTAGCCTACTGCTGGAGTAAAGGAACTTTTCAGTCCTAGAGGATAAGGGAAACCATTCTGCAGACATGGTGACGGGACATGAGATAAAAAAAATATATATATCTATAAATTTCGCATTAATGAAAAAGTCAAAAATTCATATTCGCTGATTAAAAATAAACATCTCATTTCCCTGGAAAGCAAAGTTCGTCATCAGCGAATAAATATTGTTGATCAATAGATTTTTTTTTTTTTAGTTTTTAGTTTATTAATTTATGGGTTTTTCAGAATTCGTCGCAGATTATTTATTAATTATTTTGCTCATTAAATTTAATGACATTTTTATTAGAACGAAAATAATTTATGAACTGAAAAATTTGCGAATAAAACTCTTGAAATTTTCATATGCCATTAACAGAACTATACAATCTATACCTACATGTAATCCAACATAACATGAACAAATGAACATAGCATTGAAAGAACATTAAAAACATTGCTTTCCAGGACACCATGAACCCTGCAGTAAAGAATGATAGCGTTATATTAATAAATTTCTTCTTACTCGCCTTTTCCTGTGTTCAGACCGGGTCGGTGTTTTTCTTCAGCCTCTCGATCAGCCCTAGCTAGGGTGATTGCTTTTGGCTACAAATTTTAAGAGTGGACTCAACCTTTGCTATTTCTTTAGCAAGGGAAAAACAAAATGACATGATCCAGGTCTGTCACTATACCTAGTCTTAAAATGAAGGTCTTGAAGAAAAAAAATCTCAAACCACAAATGCAGTCAATCTTGGAAAGTCGTAAAAGAGGAAAGTCGAAAGTAGAAGCTATCATAGCAAACCCATGCACTATTTTTCATTGGGTTCGGAAACGAAAGGTCTAATTTGAAAACACATTTCCACGTTTGTTCATTAAAAACAAAATGAAAATTATTTACTTGGGGGAGAAATGAGGCTTCAAATTAAAAACTTTTCCGCCCCCCGTGCAGAACCCCGAACCCCAGGATAAGGGAAACCATTCTGCAGACATGGTGACGGGACATGAGATAAATTTCGCATTAATGAAAAATCTGGTGTGAACATCACACGACTTTCCTTATCCTATTGAATGATGCTTATTTGAGTGTTCTTTTACCCTAACTTTTACAATATCTAACCGTTTTGTCGCTATAGCTGAAAACCGCCAAAAAACGGTCGAAATCTGTCCAAAAGCGGTCAAAATACCGCCAGCATCTCTACCAAACGTTTTGTGTTGCATTCTTGTCACATTTGTGAACTACATACAAAATTTCAAGTCTCTAGCTTATACCGTTCCCGAGATATTGTTAAATTACACCCTCGAATTTAGTGTATTTCTATCTTCTCTTGGCCATCTGAGTGGAGACATACTACGAAATGGGTATGCTACTACAACACCGACACTAGTCCCAATTTGGTAGCTTTTTTTTCGTCAGTTGCAACTGACATAACAGTAGAATGTACATTTCTACTGTTGTGTCCATACTGCCTTCTTCTCCTTCACCCTCTCCTCTTCACCCTTCTTTGTCTTCTTCGTCCTTTCCTCTTCACCTTCATTTGATATTAGGTAGGTAGATACTTCCTACAATTATCGGTCAACCTGTCACGAAACCATCAAATTGAAATCGGGGTGTTGACATTACAGGGCACCATCTGCAGTACTGAAAACTTTTCCCCAGGATATCTAAATACACTGTCGATCCCTTAACAACTCGTACAACCCCCGGGATAAAGAAACCACACACACGGCTATTCCCATAGTCAAAATTTATGCCCAAACTTTTCTACATGGTACATGGTAAATTGAAACCCACACACAGAAACTCCCAAGAAACAATTGTTGTAAAAGGCGCAATTGTGTTAATTCTTAGCTCGCCTCTGACAAAACCACACACACGGCTATTCCCATAGTCAAAATTTATGCCCAAACTTTTCTACATGGTACGTGGTAAATTGAAACCCACACACAGAAACTCCCAAGAAACAATTGTTGTAAAAGGCGCAATTGTGTTAATTCTTAGCTCGCCTCTCTGAGGAAAAGAAAACACCTGAGAGAAGTAACACGTTTTCAGTTTCACCTATC
Source organism: Diaphorina citri (assembly GCF_000475195.1). Taxonomy (NCBI): domain Eukaryota; kingdom Metazoa; phylum Arthropoda; class Insecta; order Hemiptera; family Psyllidae; genus Diaphorina; species Diaphorina citri. Next base: position 51,367 of record NW_007378215.1, read on the forward strand.
GAAACAATGCCCTTGGGGGAGGGAGGTGTACATTCTCCAGTGGAGTGGAGGGGAGGTAAAGTTATTCCGTAGAAACTTTTTCTCCCCTCTTTGTGATAATTATTATATGAGGCTCTGGCAATGAGAGGAAGATAGAGCAATGCAGGGCCGGATTACCCATAAGGCAGAATGGCAGACTGCCACGGGCCCCGCGCTTTGAGGACTTACACTAGATATTATGGGTTTTTAGGTAAGATCTGTAAGTGAGTAAGAAGAAGGTAAGGTAAGAGATTAGGAGGGGACAAGAAAAGGGTTTAATGAAGAAATAGGGAGAGGGGAAGAGAAAAGAGAAGATGGGGGGATATCAGTTATCAGATTGTGACAGATCCATGTTCTCGTTAGGATCTGCAGAGGGAGGAGAAGTATTGGAGTTGTGCTCTTTCATAAGAAGGGAGATATGATAGTAACAAAGTTTTTTTTATCACATTGATAAAAGAACTTGGAGGGAAAAACATCATTCGTGGACACCTCGAAGACACCTCCACTCTGCACTGGGTGAATCTTGAGAAGAGAATAAAATTAAAACCTGATGGATAATCTCACCTCCTTCTACCATGGGTGATAACTACACGCGTGATACTGAAATGATCCGAGAATTGATTGTGAATCCTGAATCTTGGTCAGTCATCACTGTCATCAGTCTGATCAGTCAGTTCAGTTCTAGCTTTGGATTCTAAACCCGCGTGTGTCGATTTCTTTACGTAGAAAAATATATTTTCCGTTTATTTTTTTATTTACGTGATTTTTCCTGTAGGTATTCCTATAATTTATTTTCCACAAACTAAAAATAACTGAGTGATTTTATTTTCCTCAAAAACGTATTGAATTGCAGCTGTTCTGGGAACGCTGAGCCGTTTTTGAAGGTATTAGGAAAATCTTTTTGATAAATAAATATGTTTTACATAAATAGGTCATATTTATTATTGTCTTTCCTCTTCCCCCCTGAAGTAATCCTCTGGATGCGGAAAGCTGGAAAACAGTTCCCACTTCCCACCTATATGTACTTGTATTTTTTCAAGATATTTTAATTATTTCTTCAGTTTCATTGTCAGACCGTAATACCTTGAAGTCAGATAAATAAACACCTTAAATAAGCTTTTTTCTAGCTCTTTAAAGAAAAGAGCTTTTAAGTTTTAAAAAAGACAATCTCCAGTTTTTCATGTCTACCTACTACCTAAGTCGTGACCAAAAACTGTCAGAAATTATCCCTTACAGCTTCCTTTTCTAAATCTCCTGCCAACTTAATGCTTCGTGAAATCACTTATTCAAATATCTGCTGTACCTCTCCACTCAAGCCCTGGTTGAAATAAAAAAAACATTGCTTTCCAGGACACCATGAACCCTGCAGTAAAGAATGATAGCATTATATTAATAAATTTTGATAGTACAGTATTAATATTTACAAAGGAATTAATTACAAGTAAAATCATTATTTTACTCTAGGTAGTGATATTAATGAGTCAAAACATAGACGGAAAAACAGAAGTTGTGAAGTTGATACCAGATGACAAGTAGCAAAGACCTAACATTACCTTAGCTTTTAGTGCAGGTAAAAATTTAGAATATGTATCTACTGACTATTGAACAATCTAATTATTCTCTTGTGAACACCCAGAAAACCCATCTGAAATACTGAGAAATAGTTGAAAAACTTTTTGCTGCGTACGAAAATGCCAGATAAAAACCACCACAACTTTTCCATGTAACTAAAGTGGAAAAGAAAATAACTTTTACACCTGTACCTCTGAAGAAACTTCGTGTTAACCTAATAGAAATAACAAGAAGGAAAGAAGACGAATGAAATGTTAAAAACTGTGTAGGAAAAGAAATTACCAAAAGGAACGTGCAATAAAGATGTTATAACAAGTTGGGTAAAGCTGAAATATTTGAGAATTCAGTAATAGAAGCACGTAGACGCAGCCAAATGAAATCTCACAAATTGAAAAAGAAGAAAAGGAAAGAAGAAGAAAATGCTCATTTTTGTTTTCTTACACGATGTATGAAATTATTATTTGCCCTCAAGGACTCGAAGTGAGAACATTGTGGACCTTGTCCCTTTGTATAGAGGAAGCCGGGGAAGGAAAAATGCATCAACTGTAAATAGAGAAGCAAATAGTACCCTGGAGAAAAATGTGCTGATCACAATGATAAGAATATGTGTAATATAGTAGGTTTCAAGGTGCATCCCCTTACATTTACCACATGCCTGTAGATATTCGTTCCTTAAAAAGGATCCACGAGTAGCAAAAGAGTTTCCCACTTGAAAGCTTAGAGCTTATTTTTCCATTTGTTGTCTACAAAATGAATTTATTAATGTTTTTAAATACCTTTTTATTCTGCAGAAGGAAAAAAGCATCTACGTTCAGTTTGCAATGCCAGTAATCCGAAATGTAAGTAACACGTTTCAAATAATCGTGTGCAAAAAGTAACTATAAGCTCTAAGCAATCTTGAAAATAGTCAAAACTTCCATAAATTGTATGGCTTTATGTTTTAGATACCATTATTATATTAGGTAGGTAGATACTTCCTACAATTATCGGTCAACCTGTCACGAAACCAAATTGAAATCGGGTTGTTGACATTACAGGGCACCATCTGCAGTACTGAAAACTTTTCCCCAGGATATCTAAATACACTGTCGATCCCTTAACAACTCGTACATTTAATACAACTTGTGCTTTTATTAAGACCTTTTGAATTAGAGTAAGTTATTCGAATTTCAAAATTTAGGAAATAAAAACTTACGTTGCATTTATCGAGGATAACTTGAGGTAACCTACTGCCATCCCAGTAATACCTATAGTATTTTTGACATACCTAGGTTTAATTATTTTACATAAAATAGGGCTCGTGACAAGGTGCTCCTCTACAAGGTGAAGATATCTTAAAGATCTTGTTATCATTATTACTAGTGAATATTCCAGTCGCCGGTCATGCTTTCTCCGTTTTGTGCTTTTAGATACATGACGCAGTCAGTTAGTATTTTTGACATACCTAGGTTTAATTATTTTACATAAAATAGGGCTCGTGACAAGGTGCTCTACAAGGTGAAGATATCTTAAGGATCTTGTTATCATTATTACTAGTGAATATTCCAGTCGCCGGTCATGCTTTCTCCGTTTTGTGCTTTTAGAATTTAGATACATGACGCAGTCAGTTGTTTAATTTTATCATTCTTAATCTTATCATTTTATTATTTTTATTTTTCCTGAAGAGTTTTGTGAAAGTTTGTCTTTGTTGAACTTCATCAGATTTCTGGGACCGAATTTTGATTAATGTCATTGCCTTAATTATTTGTGCTGTACGAGTAGGTACATATGTGTGGGCGTTAGAGGATATGGTATCTTAAATCTTGAACATATTTCGAACAAGAATAAGGTTCAGTTTGCAATGGGCAATGCCAGTAATCCGAAATGTAACACGTTTCAAATAATCGTGTGCGAAAAGTAACTACATATAAGCCCTTAGCGATCTTGAAAATAGTCAAAACGTCCATAAATTGTATGGCTTTATGTTTTAGATACCATTAGTCCATTATATATATTAGGTAGGTAGATACTTCCTATACAATTATCGGTCAACCTGTCACGAAACCAAATTGAAATCGGGGTGTTGACATTACAGGGCACCATCTGCAGTACTGAAAACTTTTCCCCAGGATATCTAAATACACTGTCGATCCCTTAACAACTCGTACAACCCCCGAAACCACGACAAAACCACACACACGGCTATTCCCATAGTCAAAATTTATGCCCAAACTTTTCTACATGGTAAATTGAAACCCACACACAGAAACTCCCAAGAAACAATTGTTGTAAAAGGCGCAATTGTGTTAATTCTTAGCTCGCCTCTCCGAGGAAAAGAAAACACCTGAGAGAAGTAACACGTTTTCAGTTTCACCTATCGAAACAATGCCCTTGGGGGAGGGAGTGTACGTTCTCCAGTGGAGGTGAGGGGAGCTAAAGTTACTCCGTAGAAACTTTTTCCCCCCTCTTTGTGATAATTATTATATGAGGCTCTGACAATGAGAGGAAGATAGGGCAATGGAGAGGAAGATAGGGCAATGGAGGGACGTAAAGTGCTGAATGAGGGAGCGTATTAGCCCTTCTCAAATGAGCTGGTTGCCAAACTCGGGCTCGTTTCAAGCTTGAGAGAGTCATCTACTATAGGTAATGATCGATACAAATGAATTAGGTAGGTATAGAAGTGTTTTCTAGTAGGGAGGGGGGTAGGTCCTGGGGGCCCCGCGCCTTTGAAACTGCCCCGGGCCCCGCGGGGGGCTAATCCGGCCCTGGAGCAATGGAGAGGAAGATACGGCAAGGGAGGGACGTAAAGTGCTGAATGAGGGAGCTTATTAACCCTTCTCAAATGAGCTGGTTGCCAAACTCGGGCTCGTTTCAAGCTTGAGAGAGTCATCTACTTATCCGGGTAATGAAAAAGTTCACAAATCTCCTCCCCCACCCTTCTGTTGACAGACTGAAAATTTTCGAGAGCAAAAAAAAAAAAATGGCAAGCAAAAGACAACTCTTTCAACTGCCAACGTGAGATTATCAGGCTTTATGCCAGCTCACCTTTTTCGCTGGATTTCCGACCATTTCTTCAATCGGCCTCACGAGGTTGAGTTTACTCCGAAACAGCCAGAAGGATATGTTCAGACAAGCACTTGTTTAGATTTTACCAACTCACATGTTGCTCAAGTATACTAATCCACTAGGAAATTGCTAGTGCATTCAGCATCACGTATTATGTCGTGTGGATGTGGATAACCTATCCAAGAACTCCTATATGAAAAGCCTACGTGAATTGCTAGTGCATTCAGCATCACGTATTATGTCGTGTGGATGTGGATAACCTATCCAAGAACTCCTATATGAAAAGCCTACGTGATTAAAATATTTGGACCCCTTGGAGCATCGAGATCTACATCCGCAGATCCTCACTTTTACCTGCACTTGTTTAGATTTTACCAACTCACATGTTGCTCAAGTATACTAATCCACTGGGATATTGCTAGTGCATTCAGTATCACGTATTATGTCGTGTGGATGTGGATAACCTATCCCAGAACTCCTATATGAAAAGCCTACGTGATTAAAATATTTGGACCCCTTGGAGCATCGAAATCTACATCCGCAGATCCTCACTTTTACCTATTCCTACATTTCCTACCCTCAAAACTATTTTGAGAATTTTGGCTTTTGCTGATATTGCTTGAAGGGAAAGAAGAACTAAAGGAGGCAATCATGTACAAGTAGGAACGTTTTCAGGAATTCAGGTTCACTGATGTTTATCTCTTGGTTCGTTTTATTTCTGTATTTAACAAAAAAATTTGTATTTGGTTGTTCAAATAGAGCTTTTAAGAAACGCTGTTTAGAGGTTTAGACGAACCAAAGGCCAAGTGTATCCGCAGTCCTGGGTTCAGGAGAGGAAGTTAAAGGCGGCCCCTTGTCGGTAAGACCGTTCCTGCTCCAAGCATTCTCGTACTTTCAAGTTTCAAGTGTCCCTTGTCAAATAAGCATTAGAAAAGCTAAATACGCTCGGCCTTTTCCTACGTTTCTTTCAAAAATACAAATTCAATCCCCCCATAATCCCTATTTGTTTTGCTCAATAGACTTTCATGAGATTTTATTACTTTCTATTACCTTTACGTATAGGGAACCTATACAAGGTAATGAGAAAGTATTGCAATCGGTCCAAATTTTCAAAATTACGCTCGGCCTTTTCCTACGTTTCTTTCAAAAATACAAATTCAATCCCCCCATAATCCCTATTTGTTTTGCTCAATAGACTTTCATGAGATTTTATTTTTCAAATAGGATTTGGAACAGAAAAGGAAGAAATAATTGGAAATCTATATACATACGTGGTCCAAATATACCTAAAAGTACATTTTTATCCGAACAAAACGTTTTGTACTTTGTGGGCTTTTGTTGTTGAAAGATTTAAAATTATTGCCTACCGTCCTGCTGTACGGTGCGGTCAACTGGATTTCATCTTCAAAATATAAAGCCACCACCTATAAATCAAAATAATTATAGGGGTTGTTTCGATATATGTACCTACTTTTACCTTACATAACGTTAACCATGCTCTTAATCCTGCAATCTATCCTGTAACAAGGATTCTCAACCCAAGTTCGTCAAAGGATATAGAAGAGGTAAGGATCGTCTAGTCACTAGCAGCTATAAAACCGATGTTTGACTTTGTGCTGAGATCAGTTTTAATGCGTAAATTCGTCCAAAAAAGATTATTCTCGAATTTACTGTATTTCTATCTCCTCTTGGCCATCTGAGTGGAGACATACTACGAAATGGGTATGCTACAACACAGACACTAGTCCCAATTTGGTAGCTTTTTTTTCGTCAGTTGCAACTGACATAACAGTAGAATGTACATTTCTACTGTTGTGTCCATACTGTAGCAATAGATGTAGAGAAAACTTTACAGTAACTAGCTATGCTTTTGGGGTGTTGCAGAAGTTCCAGGAGATTTCTTGGTGCCTTAGGTGTTTTAGTGGAAACTGGAGCAAAAGAATTGACAAAAACTACAAATCTCAATTCTTCAACTAGAAATAAACTCGATTCGAAAGAAAATAGAAAGAGCGAGAACGAAATGAAGTTACATAAAAAGAGAAACAACAGCGCAAGTTTTAGTATTAGACATTAGTGGATGTGTCAAATCTTCCGTTCACAATCAATTTCTACAGATCCTTTCTAATTTTGAATGTACGACGGAATCCTTCTTCTTTATATCACACCTAGCCCAGTGGCAGCTCCTTTGGTTAAACTGTTTTTCCTTTCTCAAAAATGTACATTACCTCAATAGTCATAAATTTATTTGGCCAAATTTCTTCATCCATCATAAAACATCTTCTCCCTCTTTCCTTGAAGTCCCCAGTGCCGTTATGATATGGGGAATGAAGAGTATCATTCCGCCTTCCAGTAGCCTTGGGACGTACAATAAATTTCGAGCCTACCCCCATCATAGCTTCAGTTAAAAGCTTTCTTTATAAACACTACACTCAAAAATCAGGCCCTTTGTAAACACACATTTCCCTTTTAGTGTTTTGACACTGGCCTTTGCTCGAGACATGGCTTTATCAGATCTGACAATCAGCTGTTGCCCTAATAACAAACACTTATCTGTTAACACTCAAACTGGATCTGTTAAGTAATTTTTTGAAAAACAGGACCATAAAAGTTAAATGCAATGGTTCACTATCTAACAGTCATCCCCTTGAGAACGGGATAGTCCAAGGGTCCTCCTTGAGTCCGTTGCTTTTTATAGTCTTTATTAATGACATTCTCGATACTGTAAAAGTTCCCTTGCGGCGGCTTTTGTTTATTGATGACTTCCTGATCATAGCCAGGGGCAAGGATATAGATGGCTTACAAGCCCGTATTCAAAACACTTTGAATGAAGTACATAAATGGTCCACCAGGAATGGTCTCATTTTTTCCACCGATCCTACTAAGTCCGCCTGCATTAACTTCTCTAGAAAACGCAATCCCACTTGTCCCCCTTTATTCTAGTTGAAGAATTGAGATTTGTAGTTTTTGTCAATTCTTTTGCTCCAGTTTCCACTAAAACACCTAAGGCACCAAGAAATCTCCTGGAACTTCTGCAACACCCCAAAAGCATAGCTAGTTACTGTAAAGTTTTCTCTACATCTATTGCTACAGTATGGACACAACAGTAGAAATGTACATTCTACTGTTATGTCAGTTGCAACTGACGAAAAAAAAGCTACCAAATTGGGACTAGTGTCTGTGTTGTAGCATACCCATTTCGTAGTATGTCTCCACTCAGATGGCCAAGAGGAGATAGAAATACAGTAAATTCGAGAATAATCTTTTTTGGACGAATTTACGCATTAAAACTGATCTCAGCACAAAGTCAAACATCGGTTTTATAGCTGCTAGTGACTAGACGATCCTTACCTCTTCTATATCCTTTGACGAACTTGGGTTGAGAATCCTTGTTACAGGATAGATTGCAGGATTAAGAGCATGGTTAACGTTATGTAAGGTAAAAGTAGGTACATATATCGAAACAACCCCTATAATTATTTTGATTTATAGGTGGTGGCTTTGTATTTTGAAGATGAAATCCAGTTGACCGCACCGAACGGTAGGACGGTAGGCAATAATTTTAAATCTTTCAACAACAAAAGCCCACAAAGTACAAAACGTTTTGTTCGGATAAAAATGTACTTTTAGGTATATTTGGACCACGTATGTATATAGATTTCCAATTATTTCTTCCTTTTCTGTTCCAAATCCTATTTGAAAAAAAAAAATCTGGTGTGAACATCACACGACTTTCTATTACATTTGCAGAATACGTAGGTATTTGAAAAGAAATAGAAAATAAAATGGTTGATGGGATTGAAGAGGTAGAGTGTGATGATGTAATGGTTGATGGGATTGAAGATGGCATATGAGAATTTCAAGAGTTTTATTCGCAATTTTTTCAGTTCATAAATTATTTTCGTTCTAATAAAAATGTCATTAAATTTAATGAGCAAAATAATTAATAAATAATCTGCGACGAATTATTTTTTCAACTTTTGTTAAAGGTCAAGGAAACATCAAGTTTCGTCCATTACTCCATTACCTATACAAAATCTGTTGATACGACGATTTTCCAAGGTCTCAAATTATTTTCATTATTTGAACATGCTCGGAGACAACGTTTGTTTCAATTTCAAAATAGACTTGTAGGTCCCGTATTAAGTTAGTCGGTTGTAGTGTTCACTTCAGTCTCGCTGATGTTGAAATCCTGAGCCGCCAGTGTGCTTCTGTATGTTTTAAAACCTTGTGTAGTCTTATTCCCTAATTTTGGAACAAACTTCAAACAAAGTAAAGTACTATGTTATCAGGACGCGTGTTTTTTCAACTTTTCTTAAAGGTCAAGGAAACATCAAGTTTCGTCCATTACTCCATTATACAAAATCTGTTGATACGACGATTTTCCAAGGCCTGAAATTATTTTCATAATTTGAACATGCTCGGAGACAACGTTTGTTTCAATTTCAAAATAGACTTGTAGGTCCCGTATAAGTTAGTCGGTTATAGGTATACAAAGTGCAGTTCCGCGTATTTGGGTCATGTTCACTTCAGTCTCGCTGATATTGAAATCCTGAGCCGCCAGTGTGCTCCTGTTTGTTTTAAAACCTTGTGTAAGTCTTATTCCCTAATTTTGAAACAAACTTCAAACAAAGTAAAGTACTATGTTATCAGGACGCGTACCACATATGTTTTTGTTTATGTTGTTATTTTTTCTCTATTCCAAAAGTTATTCGTACATAAAATTACCTCAAAAGTTTAAAGAAGATAAAGCAATATCTGGCAAAACCCTGGCAAGTAGCGAAGAAAAACTCATTATTTTAATTGAAACAAAGTCACCGCAGAACATTATAGCGAAATACTTGGAATAAACTTGAAAGTTATGACGAAACTTTCTCATATAGCATACAGGATGGCTCAGAAGTAGGTGTTGAGCCATTCAGTGTTTAGGACACAAAGGTAAACAACGGTATGCCCTTACTAGGTGGTAGCCACCCTGTATAAACGGGGATGTTTCCGCGAGTGTACTTAACTCGTGTTAAGTTTTCACCCAAACCTGATATACAGGGTGATTTTAGGTATTCAATTGCATAGTTATTTATCCAGGTAATTAAAAACTTTTACTCTGAGCTATTCAGTGTTTAGGACACAAAGGTGAATAATGTTATGTCCTCTCTAGGTAGCCACCCTGTATAAACGAGGATGTTTCCGCGAGTGTACTTAACTCGTGTTGAGTTTTCGCCCAAACCTGATATACAGGGTGATTTTAGGTATTTATCCAGGTAATTAAAAACTTTTACTACCACTATAGTCAGGTAAGTATTTTGTTGATAGGTAATTCATATCTTCTTGGGAAGTTAGAGAACTAGATAGGTTTGAGGTAGTGTGAAAAATTCTAATCAGAAGATATCCTAAATCCCAGAAATATACTTCCAATAAAAAGATAGGTTTCAGCTTTATCTATGGAGGTAGTGTGAAAATTTCTAATCGGTGGATATCCTAAATCCCAGAAATATTATACTTCCACATTCATATCTTCTTGGGAAGTTAGAGAACTAGATAGGTTTGAGGTAGTGTGAAAATTTCTAATCAGAGGATATCCTAAATCCCAGAAATATACTTCCAATTAAAACATAGGTTTCAGCTTTATCTATGGAGGTAGTGTGAAAATTACTAATCTGTGGATATCCTAAACCAAAGAAATATACTTCCAATAAAAGATAATTTATAGCGTCATGAGGAAGAAATAAGTTTCCAAGATAAAGATTCAAGTTTGAAGATAAAGCTCTCCCATCCGAAGGATGTTTCCGCGAGTGTACTTAACTCGGGTTAAGTTTTCACCCAAACCTGATATACAGGGTGATTTTAGGTATTCAATTGCATAGTTATTTATCCAGGTAATTAAAAACTTTTACTACCACTATAGTCAGGTAAGTATTTTGTTGATAATTCATATCTTCTTGGAAAGTTAGAGAACTAGGTAGGTTTGAGGTAGTGTGAAAATTTCTATCAGAAGATATCCTAAATCCCAGAAATATACTTCCAATAAAAAGATAAGGTTTCAGCTTTATCTATGGAGGTAGTGTGAAAATTACTAATCTGTGGATATCCTAAATCAAAGAAATATACTTCCAATAAAAGATAATTTATAGCATCATGAGGAAGAAATAAGTTTCCAAGATAAAGATTCAAGTTTGAAGATAAAGCTCTCCCATCCGATGTATTCCACGTGAAGAACAGATATATCAAAACTTAAAGACATGTAGAAAGCATGTTCCTGGTATGTTGTGAAAAATGTACGCTGGGGTTTTTTTCCTTCTAGCTTTCCGAAACGATGCACTTTTGTTAATTTATTTGCTGCCACCAGGATGCAATATGTAATACAACACGTCGCTTGCAATATTGCTCCAGTTTTTTCAACCTCTTCATGACCAAAGGCCCTAGAGAAGGAAATATGTAGGTACAACTACTTGTTTACCTACAAAGAGCATGTTGCTAATCTTTGTTTCTGCCTTGCCTATTTGCTAATTTCAATAAGCTCCATTGCTTCAAGTTACTTTTGTTGCACTTCACTCAAAATCAGCAAGATAATTTTCATATGGTTATTTCAAGTTAGAACATTCATCCCCCCAATATTGCTTTGGGCCTGAAGAGTGAAACTTCTTTTTCCACAGATGCTAGGGACACACGTTCAACAAACAACATACGAAAAGATAACTACACCTAGTTATATTTTTCCAAATTTATGATACGCTTGCCATTACCAAGTACCTAAGTAGGTACCTACATAGTAAAAAAAAAAAAAAAAAAAAAAAACCCCCCAAGCATTTCTTAA
>NW_007378215.1:62911-139433 GCF_000475195.1 Diaphorina citri
GATCTTGTTATCATTATTACTAGTGAATATTCCAGTCGCCGGTCATGCTTTCTCCGTTTTGTGCTTTTAGAATTTAGATACATGACGCAGTCAGTTGTTTAATTTTATCATTCTTAATCTTATCATTTTATCATTTTTATTTTTCCTGAAGAGTTTTATGAAAGTTTGTCTTTGTTGAACTTCATCAGATTTCTGGGACCGAATTTTGATTAATGTCATTGCCTTCATTATTTGTGCTGTACGAGTAGGTACATATGTGTGGGCGTTAGAGGATATGGTATCTTAAATCTTGAACATATTTCGAACAAGAATAACGTCAAGATGAAGATACAAACTGTTCTAATCTTAGTTCTTCTTCCATCTCACACGTGTTTCAAGTTCAGAAGTGAAGTATTGATAAACTAGGTACATATGTGTGGGCGTTAGAGGATATGGTATCTTAAATCTTGAACATATTTCGAACAAGAATGACGTCAAGATGAAGATACAAACTGTTCTAATCTTAGTTCTTCTTCCATCTCACACGTGTTTCAAGTTCAGAAGTGAAGTATTGATAAATAGGAGCTGTTACCTTTTTGAGATGTTCTCGTAATTTTCTCTCGTCTTCTTGTTCATCCCTCGTCTGTTTATTTCCCATCATTTTGTGTTGTGTATTCTTTTTTTATATCCTCATTTCCTAAAGCCACCCACAGCGACTTCTTCCATGATGGTGTGATTAATACCAACCACAAGCTCATTTATCATTTCTAGTTTTTTTTCTCCTGTGTTTTCTAAATTATTGTTTTATCTGGAATTTCAGTTACATTTTCTATAGGTACTTCTATACGGTTATTTTCTTCTTTTTTGAGAAGAGAGAGAGACAGAACAAAAAGTTTTCCAACAGAAAACAACTTCTATTTTAGTCTTCTATACGGTTATTTTCTTCTTTTTTGAGAAGAGAGAGAGACAGAACAAAAAGTTTTCCAACAGAAAACAACTTCTATTTTAGTGTCTTCTAAACTTTCTCGTGCTAAGAACGTATTGTTTGCTTCTGTATTAAGTTCTCTTGTTGGAGCTTTTTTACTGTCCTGATTACACTGAGATAATGTATTTTTGTCAAAACTTTGAAAAATAAGAAAAATTCTAGCAGCTTCATGCAACTTTCAGTAATGATTTCGACTTTTGTTGTTACTTTCCACATATTCAACTTCATATAGAATTTCGTCCTTTGTTATTTGTCCGTGGCATTTTACTTTTCACAAGTCACATTTTATTTTCATCCAAGAGTATAAACTACGTTTAACTCCAAACAGTGGATGTTGTTGACCTGTAATCCTTGAGGAAATCTAACCAAACTACCAACCGATCATATGAAAATTACTATTCTCTTACTTCCTAATCCCAACACGAATGGACATTTCAAAACACGAAGAATTAGCTTCTACTTCTTCATTATGCATAAAATCACAACGCGTCTTCTTGTTAAAAGACTACAATTCCTTCATAGACATAGGAATAACTTTGGTATCAACTGTTACATGCTATAACGTCAGACGTAAATAGCTGGTGCTGTATTCCTCTTGCAATACCCTTAACCTTTACGAGCATTGAGAGTGTAAAACTATGAACTCATAAAACAAGCCATGAATATTGCTTTCGGAGCAAGTTTTGACATAGTAAGATTCTATGAGATCTGCAATATTCATAGTGTACGTAGATCGTAGGTGTAATATAAACTTGAATCCATCAGCCATAAATACTGCTGCGGTAAACATTAATACTCTGAGCTCTTGTATTTGGAATTGAACTACCTATAGGCAATTGAAGCTTACTGAACAGAGGTGGAAAAGTACATAGAATAACACTTATGTGAAACAATCAACATGTAAAAATGAAATGGGAAAATCATGTTAACATACAAAAGTTCCCAAAAACACCTCAATGAAAAAATATCACACCTTCTGGAGAAAACACAACATTGCGGTGGAAATAAAAAAAAAGCTCGAATGATAAATAATAACATTTGAACAATTTTGGAAAAATAAAATGAATTGAATTATATCGGCATTGGTGGTAGAGGAGCAATAACAATAAATTCTGTCACAGGCAAATGATGTCTCTTTTTCCATGGGTTTTTTTCTAAACAAAAAATATCTATTGAAATTCGCAACTGTTGCAAAAGAAACAATTGGCGGCCATTATTCTATCCCTCTATAGCGGTCAATTCAATATGTCACGCTGGTTTGGTGCAGGTGCTGGGTCTGTTCCATCATTTATCAAGAGCTATGTGTTAATTGTTTCAATTTGTACCTCCTGGGCTGAATTCAATTTTTCAGCTCTTGTCATTCTGTGTGTTCAGCTTATCAAGAGCTATGTGTTAATTGTTTCAATTTGTACCTCCTGGGCTGAATTCAATTTTTCAGCTCTTGTCATTCTGTGTGTTCAGCGGAGGAGCAATAACAATAAATTCTGTCACAGGCAAATGATGTCTCTTTTTCCATGGGGTTTTTTCTAAACAAAAAATACCTATTGAAATTCGCAACTGTTGCAAAAGAAACAATTGGCGGCCATTATTCTATCCCTCTATAGCGGTCAATTCAATATGTCACGCTGGTTTGGTGCAGGTGCTGGGTCTGTTCCATCATTTATCAAGAGCTATGTGTTAATTGTTTCAATTTGTACCTCCTGGGCTGAATTCAATTTTTCAGCTCTTGTCATTCTGTGTGTTCAGCAAAGTTTTACTGTCATTTATCAGATCAGGCCTGAATAAAAAATCCAAGTATTAGGGAGAAATGCTGACTGCTAAAGTTTCGTGTTTTATAAAAATTAAACCTAATAAATAGCTGCGGGATTTGCCGTGATATTTGAAATCTGTCGCATTTTGAATAAGTGGAATAATTTTCATTTGTGTTACCCATAGGTAGGCTTGCCAAACGTCCCGAATTGGCCGGGACAGTCCCGAATTTCAGGGGGTGTCCCGGCGTCCCGTTCAGTTTTTCATTTAGTTTTATAAAAATTAAACCTAATATGTAAATAGCTGCGGGATTTGCCGTGATATTTGAAATCTGTCGCATTTTGAATGGGTGGAATAATTTTCATTTGTGTTACCCATAGGTATGATGAAATTCAAACATTAGGTATAGGTAAAGTTTTGGTAAATTATTTCCGGGGTAATAATTAGTTGATTATTCCAGAATACGTATTCATCTATTCATGCTACTACCTATGGCATCCATGAGTAGGTCTCTAATCACATCCTGGTATTCCTTCCCACTATCCGTCCGACATATCCTTTCCTGTCACCGCTACGATCACATCCGCTCTTCTCTTCATCCACCTCCCTCACTCGGCGACGACGAAGAGGGTGTCACCTCACTATTCACCTACCTCCAACATCATTTCTGACCTAATATTCTAGACATTTTTATTTTTCCGTGAAATTTCGGTGGAGGTAAAAAGCTAGAACCCTTTGTCAATCTGGATAACGTTCCAAATCATGGTAACAACGTGTCCCACCGAGAACAGGTGTTATCCAAATCAGGTCGAATTCGGTCAAAAACGAGCATGATTGAGGTTAAAGGTTAAACTTTGATATTTCGCAATCTGATTAGCATTTGAAAACAAAGGGTAATTGTTCTATGCCCTCATTACTCAAATTGTTAGACGAGGAAGGGAGAGGTAGGGTCTGTTTGATCGCAATTAGAATTAAATATCTCTTTCAATTAAAAGCTTTTTCTTTTTAGTCCGTCCTTCCTTTATTATTACTAATAATAAAAGGTATAGTGGACGGACTATTGTATTCGCTTCGGTGTCGTCTGCTATGTTCGCGGATTTCGCGATTATGTTCGCGGGTTTCGCGATTATGTTCGCGGATTTTGCGATTATGTTCGCGGATCGACATTTTGGATATTTGGCAAGCCTACCCATAGGTATGATGAAATTCAAACATTAGGTATAGGTAAAGTTGTTGGTAAATTATTTCCGGGGTAATAATTATTCGATTATTCCAGAATACGTATTCATCTATTCATGCTACTACCTATGGCATCCATGAGTAGGTCTCTAATCACATCCTGGTATTCCTTCTTAGGTAAAGTTGTTGGTAAATTATTTCCGGGGTAATAATTATTTGATTATTCCAGAATACGTATTCATCTATTCATGCTACTACCTATGGCATCCATGAGTAGGTCTCTAATCACATCCTGGTATTCCTTCTCTATTATTGATTTTCATCGGTCAACTGTAGCCTCCCTCTCTAGACAATATATTCTCTTCAATGGAAAGTTCAGTGTGAAATTTTCACAAACAAGAGACCACATAAACCATTAGGTAATATAACGCATTTATATTTTCATGCTTCCCCATTCCACTTTTCCCTCGGGTTTTTTTCACGCACAATTTTCTATTTATTTCAATGAAGAGACAAAGGACGAAGAAGAGAGAATAAAGGACGATTGGACGAGGTACCGCATTGCAATTTTTTATGACGTCCTTGTGTACTCTCTTGATTACAATGATAAAAAAAGAGAAATGCACTTTTCCCTCGGGTTTTTTTCACGCACAATTTTCTATTTATTTCAATGAAGAGACAAAGGACGAAGAAGAGAGATTAAAGGACGATTGGACGAGGTACCGCATTGCAATTTTTTATGACGTCCTTGTGTACTCTCTTGATTACAATGATAAAAAAAGAGAAATAAATCTTCCCTGAGAAAAATCTCCTTTTTTCCCAAAGGATTAATTAAAGTTTAATTGCATGATTAAAAGTTTGAATTATAAATTTTAAAAAATAAAATAAATAAAAGCAACGGGAGGAAAAAAAAAGAAAGTAATACACTACTGGATGGGTTGGTATAAAACAAGACATCCCAAGTGCAATCTTTGTTACAAAAACAACACCCACAGAAAGTAATACACTACTGGATGGGTTGGTATAAAACAAGACATCCCAAGTGCAATCTTTGTTACAAAAACAACACCCACATCATACCTATTTATTAACTTTTATGTAACAAAGAGTGGCTTTGTTGGTGTACTAAGGTTAAGCATGGTCAGTTGTTTACTGCTTGTTTTCAGTTGAGATGGTGGTTATATTTTTGCTAGAGAGTCTATCAAGGTCAAAACAGTATTAGTGGACCTGGAACGCAATCTTGACAAGTCAACTAGAAAGTCTCACAGATTAGGATCTTAGTAACATTTTCAATCAATAAATTCAAGATGGTGGTTATATTTTTGCTAGAGAGTCTATCAAGGTCAAAACAGTATATTAGTGGACCTGGAACGCAATCTTGACAAGTCAACTAGAAAGTCTCACAGATTAGGATCTTAGTAACATTTTCAATCAATAAATTCAACATCTTTTCATCGTTGACTATAGAGCTGCAGTAAGAAACAATTACAGTTATTGATTTAAAAATTAAGTCAGCAAATTTCCTGCTGAGTGCTGAAATTTATGCAAAGTCAACTTTATGTAAATTTTTATTGCATCTTAATACTGAGTTTATTCAAGGTGCAGGCACTTTTGCTGTGTCATTGCATTACGGTGCTTTTTACTAGTCTGGCTTCTGCTTGTTTGCGCCATCACTTCAAGAATACTCGTATCTATCTATTGTTCTTCACAATTAATTTTTACCATTTGTCTAATCACTTCTATTATGCTTGTTATTGTTACAGAGATTTCATCACAGCTTGTGAACGCGAGGTAAGTTTTGAATAAGCTTTGCAAGAATACTCGTATCTATCTATTGTTCTTCACAATTAATTTTTACTATTTGTCTAATCACTTCTATTCTGCTTGTTATTGTTACAGAGATTTCATCACAGCTTGTGAACGCGAGGTAAGTTTTGAATAAGCTTTCGTCTTCTCTCGGGGTTTTTTAGGATAATCTGCTATCACTCTGAGAGTCACATACTTCTGTTACTGTTATGACGTATAACGTAAACGGGTCAATCCCACATAGGTACATAATCTGATTGTCAAATGGACTTTTTAGACAAACAAACCTTCTACTATTCTACCTACTTGCTCTGAGAGTCACATACTTCTGTTACTGTTATGACGTATAACGTAAGCGGGTCAATCCCACATAGGTACATAATCTGATTGTCAAATGGACTTTTTAGACAAACAAACCTTCTACTATTCTACCTACTTGCAAAAGTCTGAGAGTCACATACTTCTGTTACTGTTATAACGTATAATGTAAACGGGTCAATCCCACATAGGTACATAATCTGATTGTCAAATGGACTTTTTAGACAAACAAACCTTCTACTATTCTACCTACTTGCAAAAATTTTCTCAGAAAATCGTAAACAATGTCTTGATCATTGCAATCTCACTCAGCATTCTCAGCAAAGATTAAGATAGTAATAAAACTGATTTCACAAGTAGGTAGGTCGGAAAAAGAAGAACTAAAACAACTTTTATGTGTGCACGAAAAACATTTAAGGGCACACAAAAATAGGTGCAATACGTGTTCAAGAGCTTTTATTGTCTGCCTTTGCCTTATCAGGGTTACTCAAACTTTGGTACGTGCTGGGGTTGTGTTCGTTTGAAGCTGATCTGGGATATGTAGATCTTCTTCAAACGCGATAGATGTTCGTGGAACTAGAGTTCTTCAGAGAAGTGAAAAGAAGAAGAAAAGTTCTAACGCGATTAGAAAATACAATAAAATTATTGGTAGACGAATTAGGTGGAAATTGAATGTTTCATAGTAAAAAAAAAAGAGAACGAGGGGAAAAAAATGTTAGTAGGAAGTGAGAAATGTGGGTGGAAGGAAGAAAACAAGAGAAGAGAACAAGGTCTGGATCGACATTGGATAAATTGCCTTTTTCACGACTGCTCTGCTAGAATTTATTAGGTAGTTATTTAGCTTCCCAAAATTATTATTTGAATTAATTTGGGAAGCCCTGTTTATTGTCCTAAGTTTTTCTTCTCGAAGCTGATGTTGTGATATTTTTATTAATGTTTCTGTCTGTGTTTATCGTTTTTCAATGAAATATTTGCCAGGATAAAATAGAATGAATAGGTGGTCACATTGCGGATACATAACTTCTTTGTACTGTCTGAAGATAAGATAGACGACGACTCTGCTAGATAGCTAGATAGACGACTGCTCTGCTAGAATTTATTAGGTAGTTATTTAGCTTCCCAAAATTATTATTTTAATTAATTTGGGAAGCCCTGTTTATTGCCCTAAGTTTTTCTTCTCGAAGCTGATGTTGTGATATTTTTATTAATGTTTCTGTCTGTGTTTATCGTTTTTCAATGAAATATTTGCCATGCCTTTTTCCTTTCGAAATGATGGGGGAAAAAATAAACCATACTCTTCTTGCAGGGATTTATTTTCCCTCCAGCGGATGCGGAAGTTCAATCCATCAGTTTGGTTATTTTCTAGGGGAGCCTCATGGAAGGAAAAATGTGAAAAATCCATTACCTTGTCTGAGTCGTTTCGTCTTGGTATGGTAGACATGACTGAGTGACGACTTTCTTTGGGAAGGGACACACTGAGTGAATCATTATTTAACATTAGCTTGATAGCAAATACTGAGTGTTTGTAGGAATTTGAAGATCCAGAAAGGCAATAATATATGGGAATCCCAATATTCTCTCTGCATAAAGACTATTCTTGATTCCTTTGAAATCTTTTTATAGAATATGCTAGATGGATAGGTGTCTAAATCTTTTCCTGGTACTACTTTATTTATTGAACTTGGTCCTATCTTATTCTCTCCATCTCTATTCTCCCGATGGTTGTTGAGTCTGTTTCCAATTTTCTCCCAAGTGTTGCATCTACTTGTGTGTTCGTGACACATATCTGTGGAATTCTCATGAATGTTTCAACAGCATATTTTCCCTCTTGAATATTTAATGCCACTCTGAGGGTTTCCTTTCGGTTTGAGAACTACTGCTATGGAATACTCAAACATGAATTTCTTGTGGGTTTTTCAATAAAACCAACTTCATTACGAGGACTTGTGGCTTCTTCATTCCCCCACTAGATGCTAGACTACATGCTGTGACAGTGTTGATGATGCCATTATCAGCCTCATTAGTGAGGCTTTACGAACCTGTATTACTAATGGTGAAACATTTTGCCCAAGTCTAGTCGTACTTCCCCATTCTGTTATCAAGTTTCTCCAGCACGTATTGTTCTCAATAATAAAATTGTTGATTACTGTTACCAAAAGTCTAGCTTTCTGGAATATGAGCACTGTGGATATTTGCCATCGTAAAACAAATGTTGGTATCTCCGACACTTCCATAACTTATACAAACATAGGTAGGTACATATAAAATACCCAATTACCTAGTACCTACCTATATCTCTTTAATTTCTTAGGTCTGAAAGTACGTCATGAATCCATTTGAATCTATTGCTGAAAACCATAATGTAGTACCTAAAATCAATCGACTAATTTTATTAATCAACGTAGAATTCGAGGGGCTATTAAAATCGCTATCAATCCATATAGCCAATATGTTGTTATTACATATTACCTACCTATATCTCTTTAATTTTTTAGGTCTGAAAGTACGTCATGAATCCATTTAAATCTATTGCTGAAAACCATAATGTAGTACCTAAAAACAATCGACTAATTTTATTAATCAACGTAGAATTCGAGGGGCTATTAAAATCGCTATCAATCCATATAGCCAATATGTTGTTATTACATATTACCTACATACACATATAGGTAAATTAATTTTATTATGATCTTTATTAAACCATCAATATAATTATGTACGTACCTAATAGCTGGTATTCCCGTGGATGTTATTAATCGGATACGCGGCATTATCCCGCCCTGTCCCTTCTATTCCGCGTTGAATTTTCACGCATCACGTCACTATTGTAATAGATAGGCACAACTAAACACACTATATGTACAATTTGGTAAATTAATTTTATTATGATCCTTATTAAACCATCAATATAATTATGTACGTACCTAATAGCTGGTACGCGGCATACGCGGTATTATCCCGCGCTGTCCCTTCTATTCCGCGTTGAATTTTCACGCATCACGTCACTATTGTAATAGATAGGCACAACTAAACACACTATATGTACAATTTTTAAATACGCGTATAATGAATAGACTTTTTTCCATGGAAAGTTAATGCCTTGTAAGTAATGGACCTGTGCCGGCAAACTCCTCTGCACAGAAATAATACATTTAAATTTATGCTCGCTCCACAAAAACTTGTCTGTTTTCCCTGTTCATTTCCTTGTATATCCCCCTCATTGTTTGGAGAGAGGAAAAAAAGCTCACAAAAACAACGAGCAAATTAAAATTGTGAAAAAAAGTCGTCCTGTTGTCTGAAAACAGGAATTAAAACCGGGTCATATATCTTGGGTTTGAAATTCCCGAGTTCTGACTGTATTTATTTCTGTGCGAGTTTTTTCTATTGTGAGTCAGCAGCATTTTCTTTTCTATTGTTCCTGACGCAGCGAAGAAAAAGATCACTTGGCACATCCACCAGCGCAGCGTTTCCCTAGTGACTTTTACCTGCAGTTTATTCTGCTGCAAGTGTAAATAATTAGAAAATATTTATTTTTATGCAAATAATTTCCCTGGAAATTGACAAATTACCTACTCGTCTTCTGACTAATTACCTACATATTTTATTTCTTCTAAGAATTATCAAATTGTTCATTTCTGACCTAATATTCTAGACATTTTATTTTTCCGTGAAACTTCGGTGGAGGTAAAAAGCTAGAACCCCGCTTTGTCAATCTGGATAACGTTCCAAATCATGGTAACAACGTGTCCCACCAAGAAGAGGTGTTATCCAAATCAGGTCGAATTCGGTCAAAAACGAGCATGATTGAGGTTAAACTTTGATATTTCGCAATCTGATTAGCATTTGAAAACAAAGGGTAATTGTTCTATGCCCTCATTACTCAAATTGTTAGACGAGGAGGGGAGAGGTAGGGTCTGTTTGATCGCAATTAGAATTAAATATCTCTTTCAATTAAAAGCTTTTTCTTTTTTCGAATAATTTTGTAAAAGTATTAAATGAACTAGAAGGGAGTTCGGATTTTCATTAGGTATCCATTGTTTCAATTACAGTTTTTACGAAAAATTCCCGGAGGGACGGACCCTGCTTGTTTCGAATAATTTTGTAAAAGTATTAAATGAACTAGAAGGGAGTTCGGATTTTCATTAGGTATCCATTGTTTCAATTACAGTTTTTACACGAATATTATTTGAGAAAAAATGGCTGTTTCTTCTCAATGCGTATTAGCTGTCTTCCAGAGATTTCTTCTATTTCCTGTTTCTAATCGAGAATTAAATAGTTAACCCTTAATTAATTACCTACCTATTGTTAACTGCGATAAACGTTCAAGACCTCATTCAAAAGACCTCAAATGCGAGGGGTAAACGTACCCCGCGTAATACTGAGCATACCATTGCTAATGGGGCGAAGATGGAATTTTCCATTTATTTTATAAATTACGTAAATTTAATAAAACTATTTACAATTGAACTAAAATACCATTGCTAATGGGGCGAAGATGGAATTTTCCATTTATTTTATAAATTACGTAAATTTAATAAAACTATTTACAATTGAACTAAAACTATATAAATTTTTGTTAGAGGTTGATCTAACAAAAATTACCTGTAGGTATAATCTACTACCTGGTTTGGTAGGTTTTGCACCTTGATAGGTATTATAGGTAATTATATAAGTTTATTTTGGGATCCTTAGGTAGTTCCTTAGGTAAGTAAAGCACTCATACATGAACAAATAATATAAGATATAAGTGGGGAATGATTTATTTCATGTGAAGGTAATAAGTTGTATGCTAACTTTTACTATTCTGGCTTTAGTTCAATTTTATCTCGTAAAATACCCATTTCTCAAGAAATTCACTCGTTAGAAACTTATCTATGTAGGTGTACTATTAAATTTTGTGCATCAAAATACATAGGTCCTCTGATAAGAACTTTTCAACCCGAAGGTAATTTTCATAGACAGCTCGCTTTAAGCGAAGGTAGAAAATTAGAAAAGTTC
The DNA here is from genome assembly GCF_000475195.1 of Diaphorina citri. NCBI lineage: Eukaryota > Metazoa > Arthropoda > Insecta > Hemiptera > Psyllidae > Diaphorina > Diaphorina citri. Next base: position 73,926 of record NW_007378215.1, read on the forward strand.
TTGGCCCAACAAATCAGCCAATCTCAATTGATGGGAAATTAGATTAGGTACCTACCTATCTACATCTACGTATTACCTGATACTTTAAAGTGTTCAGAAATTTAAAGTGTTAAACTTAGAACTCAAGTACAAGTGGGTACCACTGTTCTACTCTACTTAGAGCAAGTTGGTTATGTAAAGTATTGTTTTTCGCAGAACTAAAATGTCAGCCATTCAGCCTCAAAGAAGATTAGCTTTGTACTGATCTAACGCCAAGGATGAAGACAAACACCGACCGCATTGGAATGATATTAGGTACCTATCTACATCTACGTATTACCAGATACTTTAAAGTGTTCAGAAATTTAAAGTGTTAAACTTAGAACTCAAGTATAAGTGGGTACCACTGTTCCACTCTACTTAGAGCAAGTTGGTTATGTAAAGTATTGTTTTTCGCAGAACTAAATGTCAGCCATTCAGCCGCAAAGAAGATTAGCTTTGTACTGATCTAACGCCAAGGATGAAGACAAACACCGACCGCATTGGAATGAGAAAAGGCACGGAAGAAGAGCTATTTGTTAACTAATTAGATTTCAAGGCACTGTAAATTAAATTAAACGTCCACGATTGTACCTACCTAACAGTTACCTACCTAGTTATAGGTACCAATATTATGTTTTACTGACTGCGGTATGGCCCATGAATTCCTTTCCTTTCACAAATTCACGTTAGTCGTGTTTTCACGTCTCATCAATCTCAGTTTTCTTTATTTGATGTTTTCAGAGCTCGTGTGGTTTAAAGATCATTTGAATCTAAGTGCTTTTGCTTCCTTTTTCATGCGTCTTTTTGGGATTTAAAGTGTATGCAAATTTGCGATACTATCTAGTTTAATTAGTCTCATTTTAAAAGGAAACTGAAACATTTTGCAGCATCATCTCACTAAAAAGCACGGAAATTACAGCACAAAAAACTGCACTCTCAAAAGTTTTGAGAAATCAATATTGTCTACGAAGGCACTCACGATTTTGAGCCCTTGCCAAGCACGTAGATATAATGTGACTCCAAAAGCATAGACTTTTTTTTCAAGCGGGGACTGTTTGAAATTATTATTGTCATTAGAAATAATTTTAATTTGCCACTGCTTTATTTTTTCATCATACTGACGGTGTAGCTTTTTTCATGTCATCAGCAAAATGAAAGATTAGGTGTATGACTAAATGATTTAATGACCTAATTGCATAGATTTTACATAAAATTTAGTTGATCTGTCGGTTTGCTTGAGGAGCATTTTGTCTATCTGAGCAAGGCCTAGACCAGTCTAAAGCCCACTGAAATACTAGAAACAGTGTAGGATAGCTTTTATGTTAGGTAGTGGGATTTTCGCAGATGTTCCTGTGTAATGTTTTTTTAAACCCTCTGAAAATTCGTTGCCCAAGTAAGTGTGTAGTACGCTGATAAATCAAATTACCCAGTCTACTCGTAAATTTTCTTCAAACGCGATAGATGTTCGTGGAACTAAAGTTCTTCAGAGAAGTGAAAAGAAGAAGAAAAGTTGTAACTCGATTAGAAAATACAATTATTGGTAGACGAATTAGGTGGAAATTGAATGTTTCATAGTAAAAAAAAGAGAACGAGGGAAAATTTTTTTTAGTAGGAAGTGAGAAATGTGGGTGGAAGGAAGAAAACAAGAGAAGAGAACAAGGTCTGGATCGACATTGGATAAATTTAAAAACCCTCTGAAAATTCGTTGCCCAAGTAAGTGTGTAGTACGCTGATAAATCAAATTGCCCAGTCTACTCGTAGATCTTCTTCAAACGCGAGAGATGTTCGTGGAACTAAAGTTCTTCAGAGAAGTGAAAAGAAGAAGAAAAGCTGTAACTCGATTAGAAAATACAATTATTGGTAGACGAATTAGGTGGAAATTGAATGTTTCATGGTAAAAAAAAAAAGAGAACGAGGGAAAAAATTTAGTAGGACTTTTGTTTCAATTCATCTTCCTTCTTTTCTCATTTCTTCGCCCTTCTTTTCTTTCCGATTCCTTGTTTCCCCTTTGTTTACTTTGATTTGTACTTTTTAACTTTTGATTTCTTTGCTTTGTTCTTTTACATTCTCCCATATTTCATTAATCTTTGTAAGTTTCCCATTTTCTTTTTCCTAGTATTTGTTGCAATTGTCGAACTAAAGGTACATAAGTATAAATACAATTCTTCCTTAGTTGTTGCGTCGATGGCTTCTTTTATGTTATGTATGTGGAACAAAATGTTGAGGGTTACAATACGAGTAGTCCACGATACGTATATCAACCTATCATGACGTAGCATACCGCTGTACCCATTCTCCCACTCCTCGATTTCTAACGAAATTATTATATCATGGCAAGAAAACGCCTTTTCAAAATTTATAAAATTCCTTCGTGCCATGTTTATACTCATATTATCTTGTGTAGGGCTCCCTGTTCTGTTTTTAATTTCATTAATTACACCAACAAGTTTATTGTTTATTGAAACTCTTCTACTCGTGGTGAATATCAACGAGTTACAGGGTATTTCAAATAAAATATTATGATATTTATACACCACACTATAAACCACAGTCGAGTAGGCTTCCATTTGTTATTTGTTACCCTATCCTGGAAGGAATCCCCTGGAACATGGAAGGAGTTCAAATATTGATCGTAGACGATGGATTTTTATTAAAACCCCCAATAGATCCTAACAAAACCGTGATTTAGAGGTACATTGCCTATCTCACGGAAAGTATAGTAACTTTCCTGTCGTGTTTTTCTGTAGAAATTATAATTTTGTTCATTCTTTTATTATGTGTTACAGTTTAATGCCACCATGGTGAAATCGCAGAGTGTCAGCTCGCATGCAGGAGCTACAGACAAGTAGGTAAGTCATTTGCCATGCAGAAGGTCCCGGGTTCGAATTCCCCACCGTCGACAAAAATTTGTACTCGTTTTTCGATTGCAAATATTTCAACGGGTTACTTTCTGGTGTTCTCGTGTTGACCCAGCACCTCTTCAAATCTATCTCTCTCTCTTCCTTTTTTTTTTTTTTCAAATTCGAAGGAACGAACACTCCATAAATCTTAGCCCAAGAATCGTCAACAGAGGACATATTGTCCGGAAAGTCGAAGTGGATTCGACATAAAAGGGTTGGGAAAAGGCTCCCTGGTCTGATATTGACCACTACATGCATGCTCAGTTAGACGATACTGGACGAATTGACACTCCTGGGGTCTCGAGTGAACAGCAAAAAGTTACTGGACCACCTGTGCTATCGACTATGATAAGAAAAGGGTTAACTTTTCTAACTTTCTGAGTTCTTTCTTTTAGCACGTCTTTTGCAACACCTACGTAGATATAATGTGACTCCAAAAGCATAGACTTTTTTTTCAAGCGGGGACTGTTTTGAAATTATTATTGTCATTATTAGAAATAATTTTAATTTGCCACTGCTTTATTTTTTCATCATACTGACGGTGTAGCTTTTTTCATGTCATCAACAAAATGAAAGATTAGGTGTATGACTAAATGATTTAATGACCTAATTGCACAGATTTTACATAAAATTTAGTTGATCTGTCGGGTTGCTTGAGGAGCATTTTGTCTATCTGAGCAAGGCCTAGACTAGTCTAAAGCCCACTGAAATACTAGAAACAGTGTATGATAGCTTTTATGTTAGGTAGTGGGATTTTCGCAGATGTTCCTGTGTAATGTTTTTTTAAACCCTCTGAAAATTCGTTGCCCAAGTAATTTGCTTGAGGAGCATTTTGTCTATCTGAGCAAGGCCTAGACTAGTCTAAAGCCCACTGAAATACTAGAAACAGTGTAGGATAGCTTTTATGTTAGGTAGTGGGATTTTCGCAGATGTTCCTGTGTAATTTTTTTTTAAAAACCCTCTGAAAATTCGTTGCCCAAGTAAGTGTGTAGTACGCTGATAAATCAAATTACCCAGTCTATTTGTAGACCTTCTTTAAACGCGAGAGATGTTCGTGGAACTAAAGTTCTTCAGAGAAGTGAAAAGAAGAAAAGTTGTAACTCGATTAGAAAATACAATTATTGGTAGACGAATTAGGTGGAAATTGAATGTTTCATGGTAAAAAAAAGAGAACGAGGGAAATTTTTTTTAGTAGGAAGTGAGAAATGTGGGTGGAAGGAAGAAAACAAGAGAAGAGAACAAGGTCTGGATCGACATTGGATAAATTGCCTTTTTCCTTTCGAAATGATGGGGGAAAAAATAAACCATACTCTTCTTGCAGGGATTTATTTTCCCTCCAGCGGATGCGGAAGTTCAATCCATCAGTTTGGTTATTTTCTAGGGGAGCCTCATGGAAGGAAAAATGTGAAAAATCCATTACCTTGTCTGAGTCGTTTCGTCTTGGTATGGTAGACATGACTGAGTGACGACTTTCTTTGGGAAGGGACACACTGAGTGAATCATTATTTAACATTAGCTTGATAGCAAATACTGAGTGTTTGTAGGAATTTGAAGATCCAGAAAGGCAATAATATATGGGAATCCCAATATTCTCTCTGCATAAAGACTATTCTTGATTCCTTTGAAATCTTTTTATAGAATATGCTAGATGGATAGGTGTCTAAATCTTTTCCTGGTACTACTTTATTTATTGAACTTGGTCCTATCTTATTCTCTCCATCTCTATTCTCCCGATGGTTGTTGAGTCTGTTTCCAATTTTCTCCCAAGTGTTGCATCTACTTGTGTGTTCGTGACACATATCTGTGGAATTCTCATGAATGTTTCAACAGCATATTTTCCCTCTTGAATATTTAATGCCACTCTGAGGGTTTCCTTTCGGTTTGAGAACTACTGCTATGGAATACTCAAACATGAATTTCTTGTGGGTTTTTCAATAAAACCAACTTCATTACGAGGACTTGTGGCTTCTTCATTCCCCCACTAGATGCTAGACTACATGCTGTGACAGTGTTGATGATGCCATTATCAGCCTCATTAGTGAGGCTTTACGAACCTGTATTACTAATGGTGAAACATTTTACCCAAGTCTAGTCGTACTTCCCCATTCTGTTATCAAAAGTTTCTCCAGCACGTATTGTTCTCAATAATAAAATTGTTGATTACTGTTACCAAAAGTCTAGCTTTCTGGGATATGAGCACTGTGGCTATGAATATATTGAATGAGACATTAACCATGTGACTCTTGATGTGAAACTATAATCTGAAACAGTTCTACTGATCTTATGCGTTCCGCTCAATTGAGAAGATTTGCTTCATTAAAAAGATTTATATTATCAGCAGAACATGATTATATTAATAAAATTCTGCTCTCCAGATTGTAATGATGTTTTCAGTTTATCTTTTATGCAATACATAAGTATTATGTTTTCAATCAATTTCATTGTGAACGAATCAAAGAATTTACTGGACGAATCGACACTCCTGGGGTCTCGAGTGAACAGCAAAAAGTTACTGAACCACCTGTGCTATCGACTATGATAAGAAAAGGGTTAACTTTTCTAACTTTCTGAGTTCTTTCTTTTAGCACGTCTTTTGCAACACCTGCAGACAGAAGATAAGTCGACCATTATGGCCACAGATTAAATTTTATTATCCTTTCAACATAATTCTCAATTATACACCCCCCCAAAATTTTGGTGTAACGTGGTATAAAACTTCAAAGTTCAAATGGATTCAGTTGAAGATTGTGTTGGAGATTGTGCGGAAGGCATTTGTTGCCTTGTCATACTCATTTATTTTTGTTGTTGCTGTTGTGTTTGTATAGGAGTGGGCTTAATCACAAATTTCTTCAATTTATTTAGGCGGAGAAAGAGAAGGGATAAGAAACGGTCCAGACACACTGGACGAATATTGACACTCCTGGGGTCTCGAGTGAACAGCAAAAAGTTACTGGACCACCTGTGTTATCCACAACTGGATAGCTGTGGATACGATCTTTTTATGCCTTTATTAGGCCAATCAAACTTGCCACAAAGAAAGAACCCTAACTTAAAGTTGTGGCGTGGGAGGCTGTATTATGTTTTTATTATGTTTAGTGCTCCACATTCTTCAAGTATAAATTTTGCTTAAAAGTGTAGTGGGCCAGCCTAGTTAGCTTAGTTGGTAGTGTTTCTGCCTTGTAAGCGCTAGGCCGCGGGTTCGATTCCCGCCCGGGGCGGATTTTATCCTGATGGGATAATGTTCGTTCTCGGAGTGGATTGTAAGGCGAAAATTTATTGGCCGCAATTTATTTTATTACCATTTCCTTCTTTCTTTTTTCTTCGTTCCTCCTCGTTTTCTCCCTTTCCCATTTCCTTTTGTTTCAATTCATCTTCCTTCTTTTCTCATTTCTTCGCCCTTCTTTTCTTTCCGATTCCTTGTTTCCCCTTTGTTTACTTCTTGTTTCAGTTGATCTTCCTTCTTTTCTCATTTCTTCGCCCTTCTTTTCTTTCAGATTCCTTGTTTCCCCTTTGTTTACTTTGATTTGTAGGTACTTTTTAACTTTTGATTTCTTTGCTTTATATTCTCCCATATTTCATTAATCTTTGTAAGTTTCCCATTTTTTCTTTTTCCTAGTATTTGTTGCTATTATCGAACTAGAGTTGCATAAGTATAAATACAATTCTTCATTAGTTGTTGCGTCGATGGCTTCTTTTATGTTGTGTGTGTGGAACAAAATGTTGAGGGTTACAATACGAGTAGTCCACGGTATATCAACCTATTATAACGTAGCATACCGCTGTACCGGTGTACCCATTCTCACACTCCTCGATTTCTAACGAAATTATTATATCATGGCAAGAAAACGCCTTTTCAAAATTTATAAAATTCCTTCGTGCCATGTTTATACGCTTGTCCCATATTTTTGCTCCACAACTCCACATACAATGTTCACCCCCTACCTCCCACCTCCTCTACCCCAGACCAATTTACCTTTCCTCTCTCTGCACCCTTTATTCTAAATTTCGTTCTTAGTTTTATTTTATAATTAATAACGGAATAATTTGATTCACTCCGTCTCTGTACAAGTATATGAACATTTTTAATTAAATTTTCTTTTGTTCCAAACAAAAACAAAGACGAAAACGTAAAAGTAGAGAGAGAGAATCGAGCGGGAAAACGGAGTAAAATGACAGATTTTTTAAGGTAGAAAAAAGTAATTTCGACATAAATTTCTGGTGAGTGGAATAATAAAAGTGTTGAGTTTCCACTTGTTGTAGTCCTACTTGTGTCGCTCATTTCATTATTATTATTATTACCATGCAACTCATGCAAGTTGCAAGATATAAAGTACCAGGAACTGGACTACTCGTACAGTGCTTTGGAAAATTAGTGCAGCTTTGAATTAATTCGCGAAAATCCCTGGTATTTTTAAACCAATGCAATATGCAATCCTTCAGAAAAGACGATCTTTCCTAAAAATCTCAAACAAAAATTTGGTGGTAGATCTTCAAAAATTTCTATTATTTATTTATATCTTGTATTTGAGGCAAATGAATTCTGCTGCTGGTGAATTGGTGATGTAATCTTTCCTCGTTTCTCTTTCAATTTTCTCCTTGAATTGATTTGAGAATTTTGAGATCAAAAACAAGTTAAGGAATCCAGCTTTGTACGAAATAAGATGACTACACAATTTATTGAAAAAGCCTCCCTCATCCCCAGTCCCTACAAAGTCTTAATTCACATATCAGCCTCCAGTGTTTCCTGTCAAGATTGTAATGTATGCTGATTGCTGATTGAAAGACCGCAGGCATTTTGTCTTATTTCCCATCTTCTCCGCTGAGCACTGACATACTGATCTGCTGAAGTTCTAGGTAGTATCTCATTTGTTTTATAGGGTGACTTCAGCATCTGAATAAAACTACTATCAATATTTCAAGCTGGTTTCCGTAAAAATTTCTGTGAAAACTAGTCGGAAGAACTGGGCTAGTGCATCCTATTTCCTTGTCTTATCAACAGTGTGTTGTGTTGACCGTTTTGGCCAATTCTTGGTACCACTCTTACAGGCCATATAGCCGAATATACCGTCTTTGTAGTGCAATAATGCAATTTTATGTCAAGGAAAGAACAAGGAACGGTTCGTAAAATCAAAACCAACTGTGTTTATGAAAGCGTTCAATGAACATTGTGTAAAATTCGCCATGAATTATTGGTTGTTGAGAATGTGACCTATGTAGGCACCTCCTGCGAGCTTGGTGAATTTTCCAAGATAAGAAACTTGAAGCAAAGCACTTGAAATACTTAATATACCTAGCTCTGAATTTCGTCTGTGTAAAATTCGCCATGAATTATTGGTTGTTGAGAATGTGACCTATGTAGGTACCTCCTGCGAGCTTGGTGAATTTTCCAAGATAAGAAACTTGAAGCAAAGCACTTGAAATACTTAATATACCTAGCTCTGAATTTCGTTCTCCATTATGAAGTGCTTTGTCAACAGATAATAATATAAGATGAGAGCAGTGTACAGTACCTATGCACTTCAAGCTATAGTGCATCTTCTCTCAATACTCTGTATTTGCATTGGGCTTGTTTGCAGGCATTTTGTTAACCGAAAAATAGGTTAGCCTTGGTTATTAATAAGAAAAGCTTTATTAGAAGCAGAACCAATATTCTTCAGACAGAAGATAAGTCGACCATTATGGCCACAGATTAAATTTTATTATCCTTTCAACATAATTCTCAATTATACACACCCCCAAAATTTTGGTGTAACGTGGTATAAAACTTCAAAGTTCAAATGGATTCAGTTGAAGATTGTGTTGGAGATTGTGCGGAAGGCATTTGTTGCCTTGTCATACTCATTTATTTTTGTTGTTGCTGTTGTGTTTGTATAGGAGTGGGCTTAATCACAAATTTCTTCAATTTATTTAGGCGGAGAAAGAGAAGGGATAAGAAACGGTCCAGACAGAAATGGTTTGATGATCATACTTCTTCCGTTCGAGGCAATAGCATGTTTGACAAAGACGGAATTGTCACCGGATATTTGTTGGTCAATTTTGTAGAAACGAATGTGACGAAAGCAAAGACTGATATGAGGAACGACAGCTTGCTACCAGAATACCCATTTCATGGAGAATTGTCAACTTGGAATAATAATATTACACACAGAACATCAGTTAGACCAGCCAATTGCAGTGATATTTCAGTAACTTTAAATAATATGTCGTCGATTGTAGGAAATAGCTTAATTACTTAATAGAAAATGCCGATTTTGCTTCAAATCAATTTCTATGAATTGTTCTCACGTCAAAGAACATGGGTTGGAATAATAATATTACACACAGAACATCAGTTAGATCAGCCAATTGCAGTGATATTTCAGTAACTTTAAATAATATGTCGTCGACTGTAGGAAATAGCTTAATTACTTAATAGAAAATGCCGATTTTGCTTCAAATCAATTTCTATGAATTGTTCTCACGTCAAAGAACATGGATGATAGTGTACCTGACTATGATGTTGATGAATGGATGGAAGGATTGGGAGCTGCTTTACCCGGGTTTCTGACATTTTGCTGCCTTCTATGTAGTTGTATATATTTTTTAGTAGAAGATTTATTCTTTGGAAGAAGATGGAGACCTCACCCTCACAACAGAAGGAGAACAACCAGGAGATGGAGACCAACGAAGAAACCCACAAGAAAACCAAGAATTAGAATGGAAGAAGTCGATGATATCACCTGGATTGATAATAATGACATTGTTGATTTAGACAATATCATGGATAATGATGACAAATTTATAAACGACACCTATGAAACCTTGACGGATCCACTGTTGGTCAGTTTGAACCCTAGGACAGGTAGTGACCTGGGAAAAATGTTACCAGAATATACAATCAATGGAAATTTGTCCATTGGGAGTTATAATGTGTCTAATAACATTTTGGTTTGAATCTTGCAATATTTACTCTCTTGACCAATCAGAACTATCAGAAGTTGGTTGACCAATAAGTTTTGTTTTTTCTTCAATAGAAAGTAAAAAGAGATGATCAATTTCAAGTTTTGAAGTGGAGAAACTGATACGAACGAATTTACTAATGAAAATTTGTATTAAATATAGAAAATAGAAAGTAAAAAGAGATGATCAATTTCAAGTTTTGAAGTGGAGAAACTGATACGAACGAATTTACTAATGAAAATTTGTATTAAAGCAATAATGAAGAAATGGAGACAACCTTTATTGACCGTAGAAAAATGAAGCATAATATTCTGATGGACATTTCTGTCAATATAATATATGCCAAGATTAGAATGAAGAGTTAGGACAGGATAGCCTAGATAGAACAAGAACCCTAAAGTTATCCTCGTAAAAGAGATTAGCTCGAGTCTTTATTTAAAATCATAATTGAGGAAACAAGATAAGGACTGTCCGCCATAAAACTTAAAGGCATAATCAAGAAGTGGGAGTGGAAATGGAAGGAGGGGTCGATTGAGTAGCTTTTATTACTTTTGTGTTTACTTTGGACTTGAGGCAGTAAATTAGTAAATCGGATTAGAAGATATTAATAAGATTTATCAAAGGCACGTAGCTATATAAGGGTTAATCCGTACACCCTAGCGGCTTTTACATCATCAAGGTTCCCTTGGTGTTCAAAAATTTCCATGAAACAATCAGAAGCTTAATTGTAGCCTCAGGATGATAAAAAAAGCCATTCTTCCGATGGAGATTTGGGCTAAGACAAAATAGGAGATATATCACGTACCTATCTCCCCATTTGAAGCAATTTTCATTTCGATTTTATGGCAGAATTCGCAGAAATTCAGGGTTTTACCTTTAGATATATTTCGATTTGTGCCTTTGATAAATAGCATTTCGATTTGATAACATCTCGAGAGAGTAAAAATTATTGTAGTTCCCTTTGATAAATAGGTAGCATTTCGATTTGATAACATCTCGAGAGAGTAAAAATTATTGTAGTTGTAGGTGGTTGTTCATCTTTCAGGGCTAGAACTCGAAAATAAATAAATGAACATCTTTTCAAAATATTGTTATGATAGAAGATTATACAAAATAAATATATATTTACATAATAATTTCAAATAACAAGAAGCTTACTAGTGTAACAAGTCAAGAAAAATGGAGGCATTACACCCATCAGAGCTTTATTACTGAATTTTCTCTCAAATGAGATAATGTGGGAAAGATGCAACCAGTATACACAAAGTGAAAGAAGGGGAATAAAATAATGCGGTTAAGAACACTCTGAAATTATGAAATATTTACACGAAAAAATGATTACACCGTAATGCAATTACGTTAGTCTTTCATAAATTTACATTAGATTTCCCAAACGTTTCTTGTTCAAATTTGGAAATAATAATTTTCATATTATCTTGTGTAGGGCTCCCTGTTCTGTTTTTAATTTCATTAATTACACCAACAAGTTTATTGTTTATTGAAACTCTTCTACTCGTGGTGAATATCAACGAGTTACAAGGTATTTCAAATAAAATGGTTTATAGTGTGGTGTATAAAACACCACACTATAAACCACAGTCGAGTAGGCTTCCATTTGTTACCCTATCCTGGAAGGAATCCCCTGGAACATGGAAGGAGTTCAAATATTGATCGTAGACGATGGATTTTTATTAAAACCCCCAATAGATCCTAACAAAACCGTGATTTAGAGGTACATTGCCTATCTCACGGAAAGTATAGTAACTTTCCTGTCGTGTTTTTCTGCAGAAATTATAATTTTGTTCATTCTATTATTATGTGTTACAGTTTAATGCCACCATGGTGAAATCGCAGAGTGTCAGCTCGCATGCAGGAGCTACAGACAAGTAGGTAAGTCATCGAATGGGTCAAGTGCATGTCTTCAAATCTCTCTCTCTCTCTCTCTCTCTCACTCTCTCTTCCTTTTTTTTTTCAAATTTGAAGGAACGAACACTCCATAAATCTTAGCCCAAGAATCGTCAACAGAGGACATATTGTCTGGAAAGTCGAAGTGGATTCGACATAAAAGGGTTGGGAAAAGGCTCCCTGGTCTGATATTGACCACTACATGCATGCTCAGTTAGACGATAAAGTACAAGGAACTGGACTACTCGTACAGTGCTTTGGAAAATTAGTGCAGCTTTGAATTAATTCGCGAAAATCCCTGGTATTTTACAAGCGGGAAAACGGAGTAAAATGACGGATTTTTTAAGGTAGAAAAAAGTAATTTCGACATAAATTTCTGGTGAGTGGAATAATAAAAGTGTTGAGTTTCCACTTGTTGTAGTCCCACTTGTGTCGCTCATTTCATTATTATTATTACCATGCAAGTTGCAAGATACCTATAAAGTACAAGGAACTGGACTACTCGTACAGTGCTTTGGAAAATTAGTGCAGCTTTGAATTAATTCGCGAAAATCCCTGGTATTTTTAGAAAGTGCATTATGTTGGGTTTGCACGATACACACGCCATCTCTCCTCTGAGACTTCCCATTACCTCTTCACAGTCTTCATGAGTTGCGGAGAAACCTCTTCATGCAGAGTCCAATACACACAAATACCGTACAAAAGGACATGGAATATTCCCAGATATTGTTTCTGGGCGTCCGAGGGTTTTTAAATTCCCATTCCTCCCAAGGAGAAGTTGTCAAGAAATCTATGCAGAGTCCAATACACACAAATACCGTACAAAAGGACATGGAATATTCTCAGATATTGTTTCTGGGCGTCCGAGGGTTTTTGAATTCTCATTCCTCCCAAGGAGAAGTTGTCAAGAAATCGAGGGGCAGACCAAGGAAAGAATACCGTTAGACCAAGATCTCATGGACATGGTAGCAAGTTTTAAATTATGCTTTGAAGTTTGGATTTTGTTGAAGCCAGATTATTCACTCTTCTTGGAGCTTTTGTTGAGCAGTTTCCTTCCTTGAATATGAGAATCTTTGGTTCCATGTTAATCCAAGTATTAAATTCTTTTCCATTCTTGACGACATTCTGACTTCTGGCTCTTGACTTTCGGGAGTCATTTTCATGCAGCCCAACATGAAGGTCTCTGGAACTGAACAAGTCATCACGGAACATTACATTTCGGTCAGCTATAGGGCAGCCTGAGTTATTCAAAGGTGTAATTACTTCAGATGGCTCGGTTTCTAATCCCAAGTAAGAAATTAAGACATAGGCGGTTCTTGCCTAAATTTTTGGGGGGGCTTGATTTTGAAGGTACACCTTCAAAATTTTGATTTAGCTGTATGTAAAAAATCTGGTGTGAACATCACACGACTTTCCTTATCCTATTTAATGATGCTTATTTGAGTATTATTTTACCCTAACTTTTAGGTTCCATGTTAATCCAAGTATTAAATTCTTTTCCATTCTTGACGACATTCTGACTTCTCGCTTTTGACTTTCGGGAGTCATTTTCATGCAGCCCAACATGAAGGTCTCTGGAACTGAACAAGTCATCACGAAACATTACATTTCGGTCAGCTATAGGGCAGCCTGAGTTATTCAAAGGTGTAATTACTTCAGATGGCTCGGTTTCTAATCCCAAGTAAGGTTTTCATGCAGCCCAACATGAAGGTCTCTAGAACTGAACAAGTCATCACGGAACATAACATTTCGGTCAGCTATAGGGCAGCCTGAGTTATTCAAAGGTGTAATTACTTCAGATGGCTCGGTTTCTAATCCCAAGTAAGAAATTAAGACTAAAATGAGTAATTCCATTTTAGAAATGGGCTCACTTCCTCAAGGTACAATAAAGGTGTACCTATCTAAAAGGGTAAATAACTATTCTTAAAGCCAGTTTTCAACACGGAGTACCTTATAATTTAAACACACATCGATCCACAGCACCGATTATTAGAAATAGGTAGGTGCTTGTATTTTTGCATGTTCAAAACATCAGTTTTCAACATGGAGTACCTTATAATTTAAACACACATCGATCCACAGCACCGATTATTAGAAATAGGTAGGTGCTTGTATTTTTGCATGTTCAAAACAAATTTTCAGACCTGAAGTAGGTACTCCCTGGTGAAGAAGGTAGAAATTTTATTCTAAACTAAAACCATTCCATTAGTCTCGGTACCTACCCTCGTGTTTTGTAAGTCTTACCGATGGTTCCAAATTGCTTTGAAATTCAAAGTAATTTGGTTTGAATCTAGTGTAAGTGGCTTTTCATTTTATACTATTTTTTAACAGCAATATAGGTATCATTTTTCACTATTTCCATTTTTCATTAATAACTTTTCTATTAGGTAAGTTTTTTGCTACTTATATCTGGGTTATTCATTTGGTAGGTATCATTTTTCACTATTTCCATTTTTCATTAATAACTTTTCTATTAGGTAAGTTTTTTGCTACTTATATCTGGGTTATTCATTTTTAATTTTTTCTGAATAGCTCTGGTATATCCTGAAATTGGTACAATCTCATCTGTGCTGTTTATTCAACATCAATACATAGTGCTATTGGAACCTTCAAATCCCGAATCATCGTCCCCATATACTATGCAGAAGATTGTTTCAGTTTCACCAAACAAGAAGTATACGAAGATAAAGCAGCATGTAATTTTCTTCGACTTAGGGTTTGATGACAAAGAGATCAGATATCACAAAAAATAACCTTCCTCGGAAAAGCTTTATGAAATCCTGCTTTGCAGGAACGTTAGGGTATACCTAAATCCTTTAAATTTAGCAAAATAAATCATCACATCTGAAAAAATTTAAGTTCAATCTAAGTTTGATAGAAACGAAGGTCGTAAGTTTCGAAATTGAAAAAAAAGCGAGCTTGAAGAAACTTGGATCTCTTCTACATAGGTACCTATGTTATTTCGTACTTACTTTCGTACTATCATATCCTAGGGTTACATTTTTGATTTTGCTTGAAAGTGATGTACTTAAATGTCTTGCTCAACATCGCAGACATTCGGAGTGAGAAATCAATCCCCAACTTTTCGCAACCGTCTTGAACAACGACATAAACTCCTATACTGGAGAAAATGTTAGCACTTCATTTCTTGCCTGTCGAATGCTCTCTGACAAGTTGACATTTTATGTCTCAGTCTAAAAAGTGATGTACTTAAATGTCTTGCTCAACATCGCAGACATTCAGAGTGAGAAATCAATCCCCAACTTTTCGCAATCGTCTTGAACAACGACACAAACTCCTATACTGGAGAAAATGTTAGCACTTCATTTCTTGCCTGTCGAATGCTCTCTGACAAGTTGACATTTTATGTCTCAGTCTATTTCTACACCGAACTCTTCCCCTCTTCACATTCCTCGTCTTGAACTCTTTTTCCGAACTCCTTTTTCAAGTCCTTTCAGGCGGTATACACGATCAAACTGCTTGCGCAAACATGGTTTGTGTTTAAGTAAGGTTTGATTTGAAACAGACACCAGTTCCGCTAGAATCCGAACATTATTTCCTCTAGAATCTGATCGGGAGGCGATTCACTGTTTCAAGCTTAGAGAGCGTGTGAAAACAACAAAACCTTGCGCTCCAAACAAAAAGAACCTTGTTATTGTTTGTTTTAATATTCAGAGTGGAGCAGGTATGCGCCAGAGCAAAGTATACCAGAAAAATAACAATCTTCAAGCTTAGAGAGCGTGTGAAAACAACAAAACCTTGCGCTCTAAACAAAAAGAACCTTGTTATTGTTTGTTTTAATATTCAGAGTGGAGCAGGTATGCGCCAGAGCAAAGTATACCAGAAAAATAACAATCAAAAAATCCAACTTAATACGAAACACAGGAGATGAAGATGGAAGAGACGCACAAGTTTTCTTATATGGAGAGGAAAGTAAACAAAATGTAATATAGGAAAACACTAAACATGTTTGTTACAAGAAATTTCCCTGGAAAGGAATTTATTGTACTAGCAGAACTCTATGACCGAGTTGAAGTAAGTAATATTCTTGTAACTAGATATACAACCAAATCTTTATCTGGAATATTTCTTTCCCTAGAATATCTCCTAGTAAATCTTTCCCAGTAATAGAGTTCAGATAGGTACGTACATATGTATATATCTGAGGTACCTTGGTATGATTTTTTTCTTTGTTTCCGCTGCTTCTCTTATTTTTACTGCAATGTTCATATCCATTGCAAACGAAGGAGAACAACGTGACTCTGTGTGGGTGAACTGAAGTAAGTAATATTAACAAGAAATATCCCTTTATTACAGAAGTAACCATATAATTTAACCTCAGTGAACTATAGGTACTTGACATTATTAGAAGAAAAGAAATATGCAGTTTCCAAATAAGATCATACACTATTGGATCTCTGAAGTATAGTTATACTGAAGTCTTGACATTATTAGAAGAAAAGAAATATGCAGTTTCCAAATAAGATCATACACTATTGGATCTCTGAAGTATAGTTATACTGAAGTATCATTTCTCGGCATTGCATTTTTTAAATTTGCGCTGAGGACTGACTGCAAGATACTCTTCGATGGTATCTATGATGTATTTGACAAGGTTTTTCCTATGAATTACTACCAGTAATGTACAGTACACGGTACACCGCACTATACTCATTTTTGTTGTTGATTTTTTCATGGCAAACGATCAACACCAATATCATGTCTCATCTGTACAGACTCGTTTTTTTACTTCCCTCTATCAATTTATTGTTCTTTGCGAGGTTAAGTAATATTAACAAGAAATGTCCCTTTGTTACAGAGGTAACCATATAATTTAACCTCAGTGAATTATACTTGACATTATTAGAAGAAAAGAAATATGCAGTTTCCAAATTTAATAAGATCATACACTATTGGATCTCTGAAGTATCATTTCTCGGCATTGCATTTAAATTTGCGCTGAGGACTGACTGCAGGATACTCTTCGATGGTATCTATGATGTATTTGACAAGGTTTTTCCTATGAATTACTACCAGTAATGTACAGTACGCGGTACACCGCACTATACTCATTTTTGTTGTTGATTTTTTCCCCTTTTTCCCTCCGTGTTTTTGGCAAACGATCAACACCAATATCATCCATATTATCTTGTGTAGGGCTCCCTGTTCTGTTTTTAATTTCATTAATTACACCAACAAGTTTATTGAAACTCTTCTACTCGTGGTGAATATCAACGAGTTACAAGGTATTTCAAATAAAATGGTTTATAGTGTGGTGTATAAAACACCACACTATAAACCACAGTCGAGTAGGCTTCCATTTGTTACCCTATCCTGGAAGGAATCCCTTGGAACATGGAAGGAGTCCAAATATTGATCGTAGACGATGAATTTTTATTAAAACCCCCAATAGATCCTAACAAAACCGTGATTTAGAGGTACATTGCCTATCTCACGGAAAGTATAGTAACTTTCCTGTTTGCGAGGTAGTTAGGTGCCTTTATTCTACCTTGTTTTATTGGCAAACACACAAAATATTTGCTCTGGGAAACTTCTTTGACTTGAAACCAGAAACCGTATGAATTATGACTTTTTACTTCCCTCTATCAATTTATTGTTCTATGCGAGGTAGTTAGGTGCCTTCATTCTACCTTGTTTTATTGGCAAACACACAAAATATTTGCTCTGGGAAACTTCTTTGACTTGAAACCAGAAACCGTATGAATTATGACTGCCATATTTCAGTTCATACGACTCCATTATGTAGAATTGTAATGGGGATTACCTACCTGAACCAATAACCTACAGCTACACCGTTCCCCTTACCTACGTGGAATTAAAATAAAGAAGTTATTTTGATAATTATTTTCCAATTTTATAATGGAAAGATTCTAAATATGCACAACTTTTGGTAAATAGCTATACCTTGTTCAGCAGTTTACTTTGAACTATACCTGTCTCTTCTCTATCTCTCTTATTCTCCATCAGAAACTTTGCTAGATTTACAAATTTGGTAGTAGGTAGTAAAAATACAAATAATGATAAAAAATGTAAACTTTATCCATTAGCATTAGAATCCTTTGTGGCATCATTTTCTGGCATATCATTATTGTTTAGTAGTGCACACTCAATAAAATCTGTAACTAAAACATCAACATTCGCGTATAGTTTTACAATAAATCCCGGCTTAGCTGCCATATTATTTTGCATACAAATGATTTTTTAATAATGAAAAAATGTGCCATAAAAAAGTTTACCTTCAGCCTGTACTTTTCATTTTCCGCTGTAATCTCGCTAGAAAAGCTCTGTTTTGTTAAAGTTATTCCTCCTATATTTAGCTAAGCTATACTTTTCAACAATGTCATGCTGTTTCTGGTCATTGTTGTGATATTTTGAACTCTTTACATCCACATACATTAGAGTGCCGACCTACATTTGGAAAATTACAAAAATCACGATACCTCTACCTACCTACCTACCTACCTAGCTATTTTATACGAGAATGTAGGGTTAAGGTGGATTTCACATCTAGACTGCAACTTGTAGTATACGGCAGTTTTCATGTTCAGGGCTACATAGTCTTATGGGCCTGTTCACACTTAAACTTAAAGTTGTAGTATACGGCAGTTTTTATGTTGAGGGCTACATAGTCTTATGGACCTGTTCACACTTAAACTTAAAGTTCAAGTGTGAACAGGGCCATAAGACTATGTAGCCATCAACATGAAAATTGCCGTATACTACAAGTTGCAGTCTAGATGTGAAATCCGCCTAAGGTACCTACCTAGCTATTTTATACGAGAATGTAGGGTTAAGGTGGATTCCACATCTAGACTGCAACTTGTAGTACCTATACGGCAGTTTTCATGTTCAGGGGTACATAGTCTTATGGGCCTGTTCACACTTGAACTTAAAGTTCAAGTGTGAACAGGCCCATAAGACTATGTGGCCATCAACATGAAAATTGCCGTATACTACAAGTTGCAGTCTAGATGTGAAATCCGCCTAAGGTTATCATTTTGCGCGACATTTTTACTTTAATTTACTCTAAAATCCGTCATTGACGCGACACTGATGCCAGTACTAATTAATTAAAGGCACTCCATTTAATAAACTAATCGAAAACACCATACCTTAATCCGACTTATAGTCGGTAGTATAAAAGATAGGTACTACAAAAGTTCAGTAATAAGGTGTTATGGTTTGAAGTTTCAGCGTAAAAAGTGGCGGTGAATAATTTTATGTGGAAAAAGCAATATAGCTTTCGTTGGGTTATTTATAATTATACCCCCCTTCCCTCCACACCTGTGAGTAACATTAAAACACAAAGCTTAATGACCCATAAGACTATGTAGCCATCAACATGAAAATTGCCGTATACTACAAGTTGCAGTCTAGATGTGAAATCCGCCTAAGGTTATCATTTTGCGCGACATTTTTACTTTAATTTACTCTAAAATCCGTCATTGACGCGACACTGATGTTAGTACTAATTAATTAAAGGCACTCCATTTAATAAACTAATCGAAAACACCATACCTTAATCCGACTTATAGTCGGTAGTATAAAAGATACTACAAAAGTTCAGTAATAAGGTGTTATGGTTTGAAGTTTCAGCGTAAAAAGTGGCGGTGAATAATTTTATGTGGATAAAGCAATATAGCTTTCGTTGGGTTATTTATAATTATACCCCCCTTCCCTCCACACCTGTGAGTAACATTAAAACACAAAGCTTAATGGTTATGTGTGTGGTTATCTTTAACATCAGGGTTTCAGCGCGGGGTGGTTTTTTTTTTTTACATTCCACTTTTTTTTTTTTTTTTTTTTTGTCCCCTTTTTTTTTTTTTTTTTTGATGAATTTAAAAATGACTCAATTTACAATGTTTGTGGGCGCCATACTGCCAACATGAAATCTGATAACAAGCAGCGGCCAGTGTTACCACTATAGAATTTACATTAGCGTAAAAAAAAATAACGGTATTTACCTGCCACTCCTTATGCACACACATACACACGTGTCAAAAGTTGACAGGGTTGTCACGCAAAAAAACTCGGAATTGTTTGGTTGTGCTGCCGGCAGGAGTCCGTCGCGCTTTGAGTTAAATATGGTTAGCGTTGCACGACGTGACGTGCCGTGTCGCATGTTACGCGATAAATTTTCACGCAGCGCCGAGATCGCGCGCCGGTGGACGTCGGACCTGGAGATCTGTGGTTTGAGTCCAAGTCAAGTAACATTCGTGTTTGGCTTTGCAACGACAGCTTCGTTGGATGATCATGTGATAAATTACACTTCATAGTATAAGGATATTAGAAGAGTTTATAGTCCTGGATAACGGTTAAAGTGTAAATTAACCGTAATGGAATCTCACAGTGTTTGCACCCTTTAGTGTCGCATGTTACGCGATAAATTTTCATGCTGCGCCGAGATCGCGCGCCGGTGGACGTCAGACCTGGAGATCTGTGGTTTGAGTCCAAGTCAAGTAACATCCGTGTTTGGCTTTGCAACGACAGCTTCGTTGGATGATCATGTGATAAATTACACTTCATAGTAAGGATATTAGAAGAGTTTATAGTCCTGGATAACGGTAAAGTGTAAATTAACCGTAATGGAATCTCACAGTGTTTGCACCCTTTAGTTGAAACTTTTCTAAGTGTAATTACCATGACTGGGGCAATTTTAGTTACCTAGTTAGTGCAGTTTAACGATAAGATGTTTGCACCCTTTAGTTGAAACTTTTCTAAGTGTAATTACCATGACGGGGGGAATTTTAGTTACCTAGTTAGTGCAGTTTAACGATAAGGTATTAAGATAGTGGTACGAGAAGCAAGAAGTGCTGGAAAGTGCATTATATTTTCAAGAAAGATGCGCTTTATGAATTTCATCGTTATGTTCTAGATTACCATTTATTTCCACCGCGGGTTTTTATTCTTTCACGAAGGAGTTATATTTAAAGTTCTGTCTAAGACGAGTAGGCCTGTGCCCTAAATCACCAAAGTATGGAAAAGTAGATATCTTACAAGTGCCAATGGAAAAGCAGAATTTTGAATTTGGACGAATCATATCAAAATATGGAATTGTAAATACTTTTCCATACTTTGGTGATTTAGGGGAACGATAAGGTATTAAGATAGTGGTACGAGAAGCAAGAAGTGTTGGAAAGTGGAAATATTTTCAAGAAAGATGCGCTTTATGAATTTCATCGTTATGTTCTAGAAGCTAGATTACCATTTATTTCCACGGCGGGTTTTTATTCTTTCACGAAGGAGTTATATTTAAAGTTCTGTACAAGACGAGTAGGCCTGTTTTTGCGGAATAGAAATAATTCCAAATTTGCATCTAATGTTTTGTGTGCTGATTGAAGTATAGGTTTGTTTTTAATTGCTTTACTTTTTTGCGGAATAGAAATAATTCCAAATTTGCATCTAATGTTTTGTGTGCTGATTGAAGTATAGGTTTGTTTTTAATTGCTTTACTTGGCAATCTTGGCATTTCTTTTTCCTCATTTAAAGTTTTTTCAAGAATGTGTTTAAGAACTCGATGAACTACTGTGTAAGTTTGGTCACACAATAAAATTATAATAAGGAATAATTATTATGGTAAATATAGGTAATTATGGTAGGTATTATGTACCTATCAACCTATTAGATATGTCTGAATAATTACATACATTTGATTCATTGGATTTTAATTGCCTGTCACAACCTTACCCTCTAGTTTTATTTGTGGTTGACTTATCACTGTGTAAGTTTGGTCACACAATAAAATTATAATAAGGAATAATTATTATGATAAATATAGGTAATTATGGTAGGTATTATGTACCTACCAACCTAATAGACATGTCTGAATAATTACATACATTTGATTCATTGGATTTTAATTGCCTGTCACAACCTTACCCTCTAGTTTTATTTGTGGTTGACTTATTTCTTTTTCTTTTCTTTTTTTTGAGCTCGGACAAGCATTACCATCGCCCATTTTAGAGATTAGAGGGGTGTACCTAGTACAAAACTTTTAGTATGACATACCTAGGTATATGTAGGCACTGGAAAGAAGGACTGAAACTGTCTGGAAAAAAAATCTGGTGTGAACATCACACGACTTTCTATTACATTAAACTTCTCAACTGTAAGTCGGACAGTTCTAAAAGTTTCACCATTCGATTCGGCGTGAAAAATCCCATGGGATCAACTATTCACATGCTTACTTGTTAATGGTTCACAAATAAAAGGGAAATTTGTTGACACCGGGGAGTATCGAACCCGCAACTTCTCAACTGTAAGTCAGAGAGTGCTAAAAGTAGCACCATTCGATTCCGCGTGAAAAATCACATGGGATTAACTAATCATGTAGGTACCTCCTGCGAGCTTGGTGAATTTTCCAAGATAAGAAACTTGAAGCAAAGCACTTGAAATACTTAATATACCTAGCTCTGAATTTCGTTCTCCATTATGAAGTGCTTTGTCAACAGATAATAATATAAGATGAGAGCAGTGTACAGTACCTATGCACTTCAAGCTATAGTGCATCTTCTCTCAATACTCTGTATTTGCATTGGGCTTGTTTGCAGGCATTTTGTTAACCGAAAAATAGGTTAGCCTTGGTTATTAATAAGAAAAGCTTTATTAGAAGCAGAACCAATATTCTTCAGACAGAAGATAAGTCGACCATTATGGCCACAGATTAAATTTTATTATCCTTTCAACATAATTCTCAATTATACACACCCCCAAAATTTTGGTGTAACGTGGTATAAAACTTCAAAGTTCAAATGGATTCAGTTGAAGATTGTGTTGGAGATTGTGCGGAAGGCATTTGTTGCCTTGTCATACTCATTTATTTTTGTTGTTGCTGTTGTGTTTGTATAGGAGTGGGCTTAATCACAAATTTCTTCAATTTATTTAGGCGGAGAAAGAGAAGGGATAAGAAACGGTCCAGACAGAAATGGTTTGATGATCATACTTCTTCCGTTCGAGGCAATAGCATGTTTGACAAAGACGGAATTGTCACCGGATATTTGTTGGTCAATTTTGTAGAAACGAATGTGACGAAAGCAAAGACTGATATGAGGAACGACAGCTTGCTACCAGAATACCCATTTCATGGAGAATTGTCAACTTGGAATAATAATATTACACACAGAACATCAGTTAGACCAGCCAATTGCAGTGATATTTCAGTAACTTTAAATAATATGTCGTCGATTGTAGGAAATAGCTTAATTACTTAATAGAAAATGCCGATTTTGCTTCAAATCAATTTCTATATTTCTGGGACATAAATGTACTAATCTCCAAATCCAAAATAATTTGAAAGTGATGTACTTAAATGCCTTGCTCAACATCGCAGACATTCAAAGTGAGAAATCAATCTCCAACTTTTCGCAATCGTCTTGAACAACGACTTAAACTCCTATACTGGAGAAAATGTTAGCACTTCATTTCTTGCCTGTCGAATGCTCTCTGACAAGTTGACATTTTATGTCTCAGTCTAATGTATATATCTGAGGTACCTTGGTATGATTTTTTTCTTTGTTTCCGCTGCTTCTCTTATTTTTACTGCAATGTTCATATCCATTGCGTTGTTATCTTTTCTTTTCATACACTTACCTTGTGTTTCCGAGTTCTCAAGTTGTTCTTTATTTATTTTTTTCGTTTCTATTGTTTCCTTGTTTACGAATTCGAATGTAACACGTAGGTTAGATACTTCTGTTATGATTTCCTCTTCTTCTCTCCAATCCTTTTCAGATCATTATTTTGAGCATTTCTTTTATGACCTAGTTTTCTTTTGAACCCCATTTTCAACAGGACCTGTAATGATTTCATGGTGTACTTTTATGAAGAAGACTTTGTGACTAGAGCTACTATAGCTTTTGTCAATTGTTTTTAGGGCTCTTTCCGGTATTGATTGACACATTGTCAGTTCCATTTGGAATCATTTTGCTAGCTTTGCTATTTGCTAATATTATTACCTATCATCTTTATCCAAGCGTTAAACTTAAAGTACGGAAACTTGAGTATGTATAGTATAGGCATCTAAGTATTAGCTATTGAAAACCTCATAAGACAAATAATTAAAAAGAAAAGTTAGAAAACTGTTCAAAGCTTTCCATGAATTTTTCCTACTAGAGTCTGCATTATAGTACACACTACAAAAGCACCTTTATACTTATACTGATACTGTTATTATAAACTTACTGACATAGGTAAAGTATATGTATGAGCTTTTACTTAATGTAATCTTACACTTTTGGAGTTTTCACCTCTCATAAACATTAACTAATTTCTCTTTTATTTTTCCGTACATTAACAGTAAAAATTTCTAAAACGATGCTCTGAGAAAGGGAGAGAAAGAGGCTGAGTGGGAAGAGAATTGTTCGAAACTTTTTTTTTCGCCAAATATTTTTTAATGAATTTTAATCTGGGAAGTGTAGATTAAGTACAAGCGCTACTTAAGACTTGAGTTTCACAACCTCGAAAGTATTTTCAAACTCTAATTAATGTCAAAATAAGAAAAAGAAGAAGAAGAAGAAGAAGAAGAAGAAAAAAAAAACCTCCATTTAGGGAAAAAATAAATTATTCATTGCTGGTGTAGTATTTTAAAAATTCTTAAAATATTATTTTTACTGTTAATGTACGGAAAAATAAAAGAGAAATTAGTTAATGTTTATGAGAGGTGAAAACTCCAAAAGTGTAAGATTACATTAGGTAAAATCTCATACATATACTTTACCTATGTCAGTAAGTTCATAATAACAGTATCAGTATAAAGGTGCTTTTGTAGTGTGTACTATAATGCAGACTCTAGTCCATGTTTCCATATAGGTATCTTGGCTGTGGAACCTCCTGAGTAGCGCATCCTCCTGACCTGATGAGCGCCCTGACCACCTCAACATAGAGTTTCAGTACCTTACTACTCCTTCTCAAGGCTTTTACATTACAAGCTGACCTGATTATTAAACTTTCACTCGAAATATCTTCGCAGACATTTCGACCTCTTCTTGAAACATTTTTACAAACCTGCATCCGCTCATAAATTTCCTCCAGTGTAATAATAAACGAGAAAGCGTAATGTTATTGAACTTTCACTCGAAAATCTCGAAATATCTTCGCAGACTCATTTCGACCTCTTCTTGAAACATTTTTACAAACCTGCATCCCCTCATAAATTTCCTCCAGTGTAATAATAAACGAGAAAGCGTAATGGATATTTAGCTTCGATAAAAATACCTTTCAAAATGAGGAGCGTTACTCGAACTTTAATGGGAAGGAGCTCGGGAAATACGTACAAATATTTCCCAGTGAAGGTTTAAAAGCTATAAATACTACTTTTAAAAGTTAAACTATTCAACTTGAATGTAATATCTCCGGGAGAATAAATAAAAAGTGTAAACTTAAGCTGGGAAAAATAATAAAAACGAAATAAATAAATCAGACTAAAGCTTTTCCATATGGCAGATTAATTGCTGAGATCAGCCCAGTTACCATAGACGTTCGATGCTACCCTTCTGCAGTAGGATATTAAATGGCCTTCTGAATCAAGGGACTTGTAGGGCCGTTGGACGGTACATTACACTCAACTCAACTAATGACCGAAGTATTAGTATTTAATTACCACACTCATGAAAATGGGTAATAATAACAATAATAATTACGCAATTTACAAGGATTACCACACTCATGAAAATGGGTAAAAATAACAATAATAATTACGCAATTTACAAGCGGATACAGCATCGAAACGCTGTTTTTATGGGCCTATCAGATATACATAGTCAGCATTTTGTCTCGGTATTTCGAACTTCTTTTGAAACGCGAAAGGTAGCTATTAGATAATGTAAGAGGATGGGTAGATCAGTTTACTGGGCTAGCAAAGAGATACGGTATTTTGTTCTATAAAATTAATATGTAAAGTGTCACAGGTTCGGGGCTTCTCTATTTCTAAACCGCACGATACCCTGCGGCTTTAATTTACAAGCGGATACAGCATCGAAACGCTGTTTTTATGGGCCTATCAGATATAGTCAGCATTTTGTCTCGGTATTTTGAACTTCTTTTGAAACGCGAAAGGTAGCTATTAGATAATGTAAGAGGATGGGTAGATCAGTTTACTGGGCTAGCAAAGAGATACGGTAACTGTATTGAGGCATTATCAGATTATACATACATAATTTTATAACCAATACGTACAACATACCTTAATAAACTTGAATTACTCATAAACAGAATGAATGAAGGTTCTACCGCAGGAAGCTCTAGCTACCTCGTACTACCCTGAATATAAAACGAGGATTTTGTGCTGAGAATGTTTTTTTCAAATTTCAATGAATGTTTTGAATATTCAGCTTGATGCATTTTTTAACAAACGAAAAAATAAAAAACATCAGAATGTCATTCGTCGTGAATGAAAAAAAAAAAAAAAAAAATGTAAAAAGAAAAAAAAACTCAAAAAAAAAAGTTCGTTACGTTTTGAATGAAAAAAAAAAAATAAATGTCAAGTTTGAAAAAAATATTCTGTATTTTTATGTCCTAGAGTTTAAATATTAAAATTATTCACTTGAACAAAATAGAAAAAAGACACTTTATTGATTAAAAAGAGTCGGGACTTTCATTTGTTCTCGTGTTAGAATCCACTATGTCGCAATTTTCAAAACTCATAATTCATAAACTCTAAAAATTCCATTAAAAATTATTAAAAACAAATATCCATCATAATCCTCATTGGACTCCCATAATATAAAAAGCCATGAGAGCCAATAATACATGACGTGTAATGTGCATACAATAGCCCAAACATGTCTGCTCTTTTGTATTCTAATCAGTTATCAGTCATGAATGAGAAACCAGCCCAAAAAAATCCAATGTTCATTCATTCATGTTTACAAAACCAACGAGCGTATCCACTATCAGTGAATTTGAGTCGTAGCCACACCTCTGTATGAATATTTTAATTGACTGGCCGTATACATCCTGTCTGGATATTTATCCTTGTAGGTTTTTGACATTGGTGTGTCTCTCCTTTGATAAATCCGTCAAGTGTGAACTTAGAGTCATAGGGCCGCCTGTCAAGAGGACGTCAAACCTAACAATTCTGTAACCAACCAGGTAGACCAGGCTCTAAATTAATTGAATGAACAAAAGAACTAGTAGGTAATTCTTGTAATGTATTTATAACGCCATATTGCCCTGTCCTAGAAGTAATTGAACTGATCAATTCATCGAAGGCTTATAACTTAACCGCAAAATCATACATAGGTCTAATGTTGCAATAAGGTATCTAATATGTACTCTGTAGATATATTGCCAAAATGCCACATTAATACCTATTAGGTGGTAGTTTAGTATGTATGTGCCTATAATACATATGAGAAAACAACTACTGGTCTACTACAGTAAGTAGTCTACACATCTACACAAGTACTACACGGCCGAACGTAAAAACGTTAGCGTAGTAGTCGATGTTTTTGCAAAGTTGCTCTCTGAGGTGATCCTATGTGACAGTTTTTATGGTCTCCTTTTTGGTTGTCTTTTGCGTTATTGGTCCCAAGAATACTATGAAGAAGTCTTCATCATACCGAAATAATAAAACTAAATGGATATCCACTGCTCCTGTGTTGTAGAGCCAGGTTTCAGTAATTGAATAAAATATTTCCAGGGTGGCTCAAGACTCGTTGTGCTTGCTGTGAATTTATGACAATCCAAATTCCTTTCCAATCAAAGGTTCAGAACTATTTTTGCCTTTTTAACATAATTACTTTGATTTGTTTATCTTGTTAGTTATATTGGACTTTGAGTTGCTCCTTGTCTTAGTCTAATTCGGTAAGACAAGAACACATTGCTTCGAGAAATTCCAGCTCCAGTTTTTGGCAATACTAATACAATGTGCCAAGAAATCCTCGTCATATTATAAGCTCTCCTAATTTTTGTCATTTCTGTTTGACTTTGATGGCCCCCTTCATTTTGTACATGAGTTTCCGGAATGTTTCACAAGCTCGATATGGCCTGAATCTCTCGCGAAATCCTTCCCCTTCTTCAGAATTTTTCAAGAGCCGCTCCAGGGCAACGTACTTATTCCTGAAACACTGTTTTACAGAAACAGGTTGGTCTAACGACACGAAGCAAGAGATCGTCTGTTACGCAATGCAACAGCAACAATGCCAACGCTTTTGTACCCTCATCCTAAAATCCCCTAATTACAATATTCAGATGCTCAAAGCACCGGGTGACAACCTTTGTTGAGTCTTTATTATTTTTCATACTCGAAATATAATGGTCCCAATATGTTCTACACTAAGGGTTACTAGTTTGTAAGTTGCCTCTTGTGAAATTAGTTGAGGGTAACTTGCGGTGACGCAAGGAATTGTTTCCTTGTGCGTTTATATCTTGCCTAGAAATTTACCCATCTAAGAAACTTTTGTCCAACACATGTGCCATTAAGCCAGATCCAAAGTACCTATTTCCTTCGTCAATCTACCTTTTATTATACTACGATGCTTTCATCTGATTATGCAAATTGTCTTTATTAAATCAGAACATATACGAGCTTGCGTAGCAAATCTTGTCTTCCTAGCACCAGCATAGCATATGTTGCTATTCATTATAACGACCAAATAAAGTAACCGACTGGAGGTACCAATAAAGGCAAAACCAATGATTTCTAGAAGTCTAATGAACATGAACCTGTGGGCTATGAACATAATGTGCCCGAATTTATTACATAAACATAAACCACAATAAAATTCCTATCTCGATGCTCGTGGTGTATTTCAAATTACCATATGAAAGGCGATTGCCCGAATTTATTACATAAACATAAACCACAATAAAATTCCTATATCGATGCTCGTGGTGTATTTCAAATTACCATATGAAAGGCGATGCAATTGAAGATGCCCACACTAGAACCTTCAGAGAAGTCCTCAGCCAGACTTTCCTATTAAACCAGAACGTAATGAGGTATGACCAAATAAAATTTATTCATGTCCAATGTTATTTGTATAATTATGAATGTTGGTTCATTAACATAGGACCCAATGTGTGGGCAGATTCTTATGTCTGCAGGCTTGTTCAGAGTTCACTCATGTGAAATATGAATGTTGGTTCATTAACATAGGACCCAATGTGTGGGCAGATTCTTATGTCTGCAGGCTTGTTCAGAGTTCACTCATGTGAAACTTGTCCAATCAAATGAAATGCTCATGTGTGTGGTCAAACTGGAGAACTTGGACACTCGAGATCGGAACCAAAAAACCGTCCGTAGCTATTCAGATTTCTTCACACAATTTATTGAGAAGTTTCTTTAGTAAACAGGAATCTTGCTCAGTCACGAGTGATCAGTGGAAATTGATTGTCATGTCTGCTCTGTAGTTTTCGAGAACCTCTCTGAAGTGATACCATTAGATGCCATTTGTGTCAACTTGAATTTATATAAATGTCATTGTTAATGTGTGCATTCGCCTGTTCCATTCTGGATTCTTTTCACCAGCTTGGGATCCCACGGTCCATAATATTCTTTCTTCAACTAAGTATTTGAATAGCATGTCGCTGAAGTTGGTTGAGTGTTGAAAGTACGATGCACAAGAAAGTATCCTCTTAGATGAGAATTTTTTGATTGCCCATTTCATGTACCAGGTACTACAGGATCCCACGGTCCATAATATTCTTTCTTCAACAAAGTGTTTGAATAGCATGTCGATGAATTTGGTTGAGTGTTGAAAGTACGATGCACAAGAAAGTATCCTCTTAGATGAGAATTTTTTGATTGCCCATTTCATGTACCAGGTACTACCTCCTTGGTCAGTCTATTGAGGAAGTAAAACAGTACCTACACCTACATAGGTACTTGACGTACCTCGTGTACATGATACTTAGTCGCACTTAGCCTAATTGTATTTCAATGGACCCTATCCTACTACAGTAATTTACAAAATGGATCATAATTATAATAAAAGTAATTAACAATATTACGCTTCAAGTTCTCATAAATTTTCGATCGAGAGAGAGATTAATTATTCAATTATGATAGTGGTTGTCTAGTTGTCGCTGTAGAGCACCCAATCGATTTAATGAATTTCAAAAAGGTGTGGGTGTGTAGTACAATCTAATCAGAACTATCTTGTATTATCGTCAAGTACCTCGTGTACATGATACTTAGTCGCACTTAGCCTAATTGTATTTCAGTGGACCCTATCCTACTAGTAATTTACAAAATGGATCATAATTATAATAAAAGTAATTAACAATATTACGCTTCAAGTAACCTCATAGATTTTCGATCGAGAGAGAGATTAATTATTCAATTATGATAGTGGTTGTCTAGTTGTAGCTGTAGAGCACCCAATCGATTTAATGAATTTCAAAAAGGTGTGGGTGTGTAGTACAATCTAATCAGAACTATCTTGTATTATCGTCAAACCTCATAGATTTTCGATCGAGAGAGAGATTAATTATTCAATTATGATAGTGGTTATCTAGTTGTAGCTGTAGAGCACCCAATCGATTTAATGAATTTCAACAAGCTGGGTCCGTCCCTCCGGGATTTTTTAGCACGTAGTTTATTTGATCGTGGTTAAAGAATACCTATGTACCTACCTAATTTGTTTAATATTCAGTTTATTATCATTCTTGATTTGATTTTGTTGCTCCAAATTTGGAGACTGTGTGATTTTTACATAACACTAGATGAGCTCTTCTAACTTTGTTGTATGTTTGTGTGAACTTTGGCAACATTTATATGCAGGGCCTCGAGTATACAGATACCTATTCCGAACTAGTCTTGAACATTTATTGGAAAAAGTTCGGACTTTGTGTTCATTTCCTTTGCCTTTTTGACCTATAAATTTGATTTACTAATTTTTTTCTGAATAGCTCTGGTATATATTATCCTGAAATTGGTACATTCTTATCTGTGCTGTTTATTCAACATCAATACATAGTGCTATTGGAACCTTCAAATCCCGAATCATCGTCCCCATATATACTATGCAGAAGATTGTTTCAGTTTCGCCAAACAAGAAGTATACGAAGATAAAGCAGCATGTAATTTTCTTCGACTTAGGGTTTGATGACAAAGAGATCAGATATCACAAAAAATAACCTTCCACGGAAAAGCTTTATGAAATCCTGCTTTGCAGGAACGTTAGGGTATACCTAAATCCTTTAAATTTAGCAAAATAAATCATCACATCTGAAAAAATTTGAGTTCAATCTAAGTTTGATATAAACGAAGGTCGTAAGTTTCGAAATTGAAAAAAAGCGAGCTTGAAGAAACTTGGATCTTTTCTACATACGTAGGTACCTATGTTATTTCGTACTTACTTCAGATACTATGTATACTTATCTATTACCATCTATATCATATCCTAGGGTGACATTTTTGATTTTGCTTCTTCTTTCGATAGCGAAAATGATTGAGTCTTGAATATTTTGATCCTCTGCAAATAGATATTTTGACACTTGGTATCTTTGTGCGTATAGGTACATTTAAGAACTCAAAGATAGTTTGAATTTCTGTGGAAACTATGTACCTCCCTACATAACTTTAGAATATTTATTTGAATCTATTCGAATAGCATCAAATGCACCGTCAATGATTCCCTGTACCCAGCTCTCGGAGTAAGTAATAGGCAAAGGTTCATAAATGATTGCAGGCCTTATACTCCTTATCACTGCTGCTGGTACGTAAAGTTCAATCTAAGTTTGATAGAAACGAAGGTCGTAAGTTTCGAAATTGAAAAAAAAGCGAGCTTGAAGAAACTTGGATCTCTTCTACATAGGTACCTATGTTATTTCGTACTTACTTTCGTACTATCATATCCTAGGGTTACATTTTTGATTTTGCTTCTTCTTTCGATAGCGAAAATGATTGAGTCTTGAATATTTTGATCCTTTGCAAATAGATATTTTGACACTTGGTATCTTTGTGATAGGTACATTTAAGAACTCAAAGATAGTTTGAATTTCTGTAGAAACTATGTACCCCCTACATAACTTTAGAATATTTATTTGAATCTATTCGAATAGCATCAAATGTACCGCCAATGATTTCCTGTACCCAGCTCTCGGAGTAAGTAATAGGCAAAGGTTCATAAATGATTGCAGGCCTTATACTCCTTATCACTGCTGCTGGTACGTATGTAATACTAAAATGTACCTATCTATGTAGATGTAGAATTGTAGATACTATTGGTAAGTACTTTGGTAGAAAAAAGTTGCAGAGTGAATTTTCTGGCAAAAAGAAACTATAAAATTAATAAATTGTGCGCTTTAATGAAAATGCAATTAAAGCTTTATTATACTCCTTATCACTGCTGCAGGTACGTATGTAATACTAAAATGTACCTATCTATGTAGATGTATTAGAATTGTAGATACTATTGGTAAGTACTTTGGTAGAAAAAAATGCAGAGTGAATTTTCTGGCAAGAAGAAACTATAAAATTAATAAATTGTGCGCTTTAATGAAAATGCAATTAAAGCTTTATCTCTCATTTTCCATTCCTGCATTTCTTGTAGCTTGATAATATCATTATCTAGGTATTCCCTCTGTTCTCCTTCATAGGAGTATCTATGAATTTCCATGCGCTGCGCTGGGCCTGTTTATGAGGGTATATTTCTTAAGTTTTATTCCGTATCCGATACAGAATGTCAGCTAAGATGGTAGAAAAAAGTTGCAGAGTGAATTTTCTGGCAAAAAGAAACTATAAAATTAATAAATTGTGCGCTTTAATGAAAATGCAATTAAAGCTTTATCTCTCATTTTCCATTCCTGCATTTCTTGTAGCTTGATAATATCATTATCTATAGGTATTCTCTCTGTTCTCCTTCATAGGAGTATCTATGAATTTCTATGCGCTGCGCTGGGCCTGTTTATGAGGGTATATTTCTTAAGTTTTATTCCGTATCCGATACAGAATGTCAGCTAAGAACAAGAAAACTAAATGAAAACATGGGGACAAATAAAAACACCTGTTAACAAGAGGAAAAGAACTTTCTGGCCTAGAGAAAGGTAGATGAGGGAGCTATTAAATATCTTACAAATTTAGATGTTATAAATTTTCCTAGTGGAAATTGTTCCTTTCCTCCACACAAGTCTTGAAATGGAGCATGGCAACACTGTACAATGTGGAGGAGGAACAACAATTTCATTTCCAACCCGGCGTTTCTCATGTTAATAGTTTTCGTGCTTAGCATAGAAATTTTTCCCTACACGACGCTCTTCCGATCTGAGAGCGTGTGAAAACAACAAAACCTTGCGCTCCAAACAAAAAGAACCTTCTTATTGTTTGTTTTAATATTCAGAGTGAAGCAGGTATGCGCCAGAGCAAAGTATACCAGAAAAATAACAATCAAAAAATCCAACTTAATACGAAACACAGGAGATGAAGATGGAAGTTTCGAACTCTTTCCCTCTTCACATTCCTCGTCTTGAACTCTTTTTCCGAACTCCTTTTCCAAGTCCTTTCAGGTGGTATACACGATCAAACTGCTTGCGCAAACATGGTTTGTGTTCAAGTAAGGTTTGATTTGAAACAGACACCAGTTCCGCTAGAATCCGAACATTATTTCCTCTAGAATCTGATCGGGAGGCGATTCACTGTACCTTTGAAAGTGTTCGGCTTAACCAAAAGCTCAAACCATTTGCGGAACTAGGAACTAATATTGTCCTTGTACACCGTCAATCATCGGTTGCTTTCATTAATACAAAAGTATAGTTCGTTGGTTGTTTTCGCAAGTAGCTTTTGATCTTATATGGGGGGCTTGTTTCACACTCTCATCCTCCATCTTGGACCACTTTGTCCTTCTATTCCCGTCTCCTCCTCTTCTTCTTTCCTCCAACTTCATCTTCCTTCCATTTTTCCTATTTTCTCCCCATCTCCTCTCTTTTCATTCAAACCTTACTTTTGTTGTTTTCGCAAGTAGCTTTTGATATTATATGGGGGGCTTGTTTCACACTCTCATCCTCCATCTTGGACCACTTTGTCCTTCTATTCCCGTCTCCTCTTCTTCTTTCCTCCAACTTCATCTTCCTTCCATTTTTCCTATTTTCTCCCCATCTCCTCTCTTTTCATTCAAACCTTGCGTATACCTATAAATGTGCCAAGAAATTTCCGTCATATTATAAGATCTCCTAATTTTGTGATTTGTGTTTGCCTTTGATGGCCCCTTCATTTTGTACATGAGTTTCCGGAATGTTTCACAGCTCGATATGGCTGAATCTCGCGAAATCTTCCCCTCTTCGGATTTTTCAAGAGCCGCTCCAGGGCACGTACTTATTCCTGAAACACTGTTTTACAGAAACAGGTGTGTCTAACGACACGAAGCAGGAGATCGTCTTGTTACGCAATGCAACAGCAACAATGCCAACGCTTTGTACCCTCATCCTAAAATCCCCTAATTACAATATTCAGATGCTCAAAGCACCGGGTGACAACCTTTGTTGAGTCTTTATTATTTTTCATACTCGAAATATAATGGTCCCAATATGTTCTACACTTAAGGGTTACTAGTTTCTAAGTTGCCTCTTGTGAAATTAGTTGAGGATAACTTGCGGTGACACAAGGAATTGTTTCCTTGTGCGTTTCTAACTTACCCAGAAATTTACCCATCCAAGAAACTTTTGTCTAACACATGTGCCATTAAGCAAGATCCAAAGTACCTATTTCCTTCGTCAGTCTACCTATTATTTGCTTCGATGTTTTCATCTGATTATGCAAATCGTCTTCATTAAATCAGAACATACGAACTTGCGTAGCAAATCTTGTCTTCCTAGCACCAGCATAGCATATGTTGCTATTCATTATAACGACCAAATAAAGTAACCGACTGGAGGTACTTTACTCGTCTTCCTTCTACCATTCATCATTCACCTCCTCTTTCCTCCACCTTGACTTAACTTACAGCACAGACAATCTTGTCTCGATACGTGACATATTTGCGGAACTAGGAACTAATATTGTCCTTGTACACCGTCAATCATGGGTTGCTTTCATTAATACCAAAGTATAGTTCGTTGATTGTTTTCGCAAGTAGCTTTTGATCTTATATGGGGGGCTTGTTTCACACTCTCATCCTCCATCTTGGACCACTTGGTCCTTCTATTCCCGTCTCCTCCTCTTCTTCTTTCCTCCAACTTCATCTTCCTTCCATTTTTTCCTATTTTCTCCCCATCTCCTCTCTTTTCATTCAAACCTTGCTTTACTCTTCTTCCTTCTACCATTCATCATTCACCTCCTCTTTCCTCCACCTTGACTTTACTTACAGCACAGACAATCTTGTCTCGATACGTGACAGCTAGAAATATTCCTCTTCTTCTTTTCTCCTTCGTCTTTCTCTTTCTCCTTTACCATTCATCATTCACCTCCTCTTTCCTCCACCTTGACTTAACTTACAGCACAGACAATCTTGTCTCGATACGTGACAGCTAGAAATACCATTCATCATTCACCTCCTCTTTCCTCCACCTTGACTTAACTTACAGCACAGACAATCTTGTCTCGATACGTGACAGCTAGAAATATTCCTCTTCTTCTTTTCTCCTTCGTCTTTCTCTTTCTCCTTCGTGTCTCTTCTCTTCCCAGTTTTTATTGAATTCCTTTCTCCCTTCTTCTATACAGTTCTCGAGCATTTACGTTCCGTGATGTCTTTCCAAGATAACAGCAAGGTCGTCTCGGGGAATCCTTCCAAGCTTCCGATTCGCTCTCTAATAAGCACACCTATCTCCTCATTGAACTACATAAATATCAGCTGTAATACCCGAGATCAGCTTTTGGTGATTTATAGCTTGTAGAACCGACTGGTGGTACCAATAAAGGCAAAACCAATGATTTCTAGAAGTCTAATGAACATGAACCTGTGGGCTATGAACATAATGAGCCCGAATTTATTACATAAACATAAACCACAATAAAATTCCTATCTCGATGCTCGTGGTGTATTTCAAATTACCATATGAAAGGCGATGCAATTGAAGATGCCCACACTAGAACCTTCAGAGAAGTCCTCAGCCAGACTTTCCTATTAAACCAGAACGTAATGAGGTATGACCAAATAAAATTTATTCATGTCCAATGTTATTTGTATAATTATTATGAATGTTGGTTCATTAACATAGGACCCAATGTGTGGGCAGATTCTTATGTCTGCAGGCTTGTTCAGAGTTCACTCATGTGAAACTTGTCCAATCAAATGAAATGCTCATGTGTGTGGTCAAACTGGAGAACTTGGACACTCGAGATCGGAACCAAAAAACCGTCCGTAGCTATTCAGATTTCTTCACACAATTTATTGAGAAGTTTCTTTAGTAAACAGGAATCTTGCTCAGTCACGAGAGATCAGTGGAAATTGATTGTCATGTCTGCTCTGTAGTTTTCGAGAACTTCTCTGAAGTGATACCATTAGATGCCATTTGTGTCAACTTGAATTTATATAAATGTCATTGTTAATGTGTGCATTCGCCTGTTCCATTCTGGATTCTTTTCACCAGCTTGGGATCCCACGGTCCATAATATTCTTTCTTCAACTAAGTATTTGAATAGCATGTCGCTGAAGTTGGTTGAGTGTTGAAAGTACGATGCACAAGAAAGTATCCTCTTAGATGAGAATTTTTTGATTGCCCATTTCATGTACCAGGTACTACCTCCTTGGTCAGTCTATTGAGGAAGTAAAACAGTACCTACACCTACATAGGTACTTGACGTACCTCGTGTACATGATACTTAGTCGCACTTAGCCTAATTGTATTTCAGTGGACCCTATCCTACTAGTAATTTACAAAATGGATCATAATTATAATAAAAGTAATTAACAATATTACGCTTCAAGTAACCTCATAGATTTTCGATCGAGAGAGAGATTAATTATTCAATTATGATAGTGGTTATCTAGTTGTAGCTGTAGAGCACCCAATCGATTTAATGAATTTCAACAAGCTGGGTCCGTCCCTCCGGGATTTTTTAGCACGTAGTTTATTTGATCGTGGTTAAAGAATACCTATGTACCTACCTAATTTGTTTAATATTCAGTTTATTATCATTCTTGATTTGATTTTTTGATTTTACTTTCACGTAATGATTTAAAATCAAGACTAGAGCCCGTTCTCCCTTTATTCCCAGGGTGTGTAGTACCTACAATCTAATCAGAACTATCTTGTATTATCGTCACAGTAACTCAACCTAAATACAAGCTACCATCACAAAAAACGATAGAAACATTAGAAACTCGTGGATTATTTCGGTATAACATAACGAGAAGATTCTGTTAAATACAGGGTTAGGGTCTAAAAGTTTTTCGTTGTTGATCTTTATTTGGACAACCTAAGCTCTTTTCACAACCTAGGCTTTTCCAAAGTACTCTCGTGTTTTGAAATCACCAGTTCTATCGTGCAGCTAATTTGCTGATAACAAATCCAAATGAATTGATAAATGATTGATTCCTAATCCGGGGAAGTTTACCAATGGGAGCTACAATGTTGTTGGGTTACTGCGGAAAGATGGTGTTCTAGTTGTTTTAAAATTTGTAGCACATTATGATTCATCTCTATCATTCATTTTCCTAATAGGAGGAGAACAGGTACCAAGTTCAAGTCACGTTACAGGGTTAGGGTCTAAAAGTTTTTCCTTGTTGATCTTTATTTGGACAACCTAAGCTCTTTTCACAACCTAGGCTTTTCCAAAAAGTACTCTCGTGTTATGAATTCACCAGTTCTATCGTGCAGCTAATTTATTGATAACAAATCCAAATGAATTGATAAATGATTGATTCCTAATCCGGGGAAGTTTACCAATGGGAGCTACAATGTTGTTGGGTTACTGGTTACTGCGGAAAGATGGTGTTCTAGTTCTTTGTTTTAAAATTTGTAGCACATTATGATTCATCTCTATCATTCATTTTCCTAATAGGAGGAGAACAGGTACCAAGTTCAAGTCACGTGCACCATTTCCAGTACACTGGGTTTCCCGGAAATTTCCCTGTAAAATTCATTTCGACTTTGGTACATTTAACAGGAAAAGCTCAACTTTAAACACAAAAAAGGAGCAAAGCGGACTACGAAGGAAAAGAAAAATGGAATTAAAGTCGGGGTATTTAGCCTTTGAAAAGAATTAGTTTGATTTACGTTGCGGGGGGGTTTTGTTCTATAAAATTAATATGTAAAGTGTCACAGGTTCGGGGCTTCTCTATTTCTAAACCGCACGATACCCTGCGGCTTTACCAGCCCTGCTCCGAGCTCTGTAATTTTCAAAACCAGGAGGAGAAATGACTTTAACTTGGCCCAGGGAGAGAGAGAGACAGGGGAAATGTTCAACTTTTTTCATTCCCTTTACACACCTTCCTCGTATTTTGCATTCTACAGGAACACGTTTATAAATAAATAAATAAATGTCAAGTTTGAAAAAAATATTCTGTATTTTATGTCCTAAGTTTAAATATTAAAATTATTCACTTGACAAAATAGAAAAAAGAACTTTATTGATTAAAAAGAGTCGGAACTTTCTATTGTTCTCGTGTTAGAATCCACTATGTCGCAATTTTCAAAACTCATAATTCATAACTCTAAAATTCCATTAAAAATTATTAAAAACAAATATCCATCATATCCTCATTGACTCCCATAATATAAAAGCCATGAGAGCCAATAATACATGACGTGTAATGTGCATACAATAGCCCAAACATGTCTGCCATAGGTAATTTTCATAACTCTAAAATTCCATTAAAAATTATTAAAAACAAATATCCATCATCATATCCTCATTGACTCACATAATATAAAAGCCATGAGAGCCAATAATACATGACATGTAATGTGCATACAATAGCCCAAACATGTCTGCTCTTTGTATTCTAATCAGTTATCAGTCATGAATGAGAAACCAGCCCAAAAAATCCAATGTTCATTCATTCATGTTTACAAAACCAACGAGCGTATCCACTATCAGTGAATCGTAGCCACACCTCTGTATGAATATTTAATTGACTGGCCGTACATCCTGTCTGATATTATCCTTGTAGGTTTTTGACATTGTGTGTCTCATTGACTCCCATAATATAAAAGCCATGAGAGCCAATAATACATGACGTGTAATGTGCATACAATAGCCCAAACATGTCTGCTCTTTGTATTCTAATCAGTTATCAGTCATGAATGAGAAACCAGCCCAAAAAATCCAATGTTCATTCATTCATGTTTACAAAACCAACGAGCGTATCCACTATCAGTGAATTTAGTCGTAGCCACACCTCTGTATGAATATTTAATTGACTGGCCGTACATCCTGTCTGATATTATCCTTGTAGGTTTTTGACATTGTGTGTCTCTTCCTTGATAAATCCGTCAAGTGTGAACTTAGAGTCATAGGGCGCCTGTCAAGAGGACGTCAACCTACAATCCTGCAACCAACTGGTAAGACCAGGCTCTAAAATAATTGAATGAACAAAAGGAACTACCTACATAATTCTGTAGATATGTATTTGCCAAAATGCCACATTAATACCTATTAGGTTGGTAGTTAGTATGTATGTGCCTATAACTACATATGAGAAAACACTACTGGTCTACTACAGTAAGTAGTCTACACATCTACACAAGTACTACACGCCCGAACGTAAAACGTAGCGTAGGTCGATGTTTTTGCAAAGTTGTCTCTGAGGTGATCCTATGTGACAGTTTTTATGGTCTCCTTTTTGGTTGTCTTTGCGTTATTGGTCCCAAGAATACTATGAAGAAGTCTTCATCATACCTGAATAATAAAACTAAATGATATCCACTGCTCCTGTGTTGTAGAGCAGGTTTCAGTAATTGAATAAAATATTTCCAGGGTGGCTCAAGACTCGTTGTGCTGCTGTGAATTTATGACAATCCAAATTCCTTTCCAATCAAGGTTCAGAACTATTTTGCCTTTTTACATAATTATCTTTGATTTGTTTATCTTGTTAGTTATATTGGACTTTGAGTTGCTCCTTGTCTTAATCTAAGAACACATTGTTTCGAGAATTCAAGCTCCAGTTTTTTGGAAATACTAATATAAATGTGCTAGAAATCCTCGTCATATAAGCTCTCCTAATACATATTGCCATTTCTGTTTGACTTTGATGGCCCCTTCATTTTGTGCATGAGTTCCCGGAATAATGCTCAATATGGTTGAATTTCACAGGTCAATATCGCGAAATCTTCCCTTCTTCAGATTCTTCAAGAGCCGCTCCAGGGCACGTACTTATTCCTGAAACACTGTTTTACAGAAACAGGTGTGTCTAACGACACGAAGCAGGAGATCGTCAATTGTAAGCCTTACACTGCTGTGTCTGCCTACCTAGTGGTATATAGGTTCAATTACACAGTTGCACATATATTATATATTTATCAGCAAAATCCAAAAGAATCACTCTACAGGAGAGTCGAATGCCTTCTCTACCAACATCCTTCGTGGTTCAGCTGTTGGAAAGTGCAACAGCCAACAGCACTAGCTTCATATCATCCTGTGAGGAAACAGTTTCTGTTATTAAACAACAATGTGAAAGGGAAGAACAAGAAGAAAGCTCGGGTAATGACTCCCTAGGTAAATAGACAGAAACTTTAGAAAGCTTTGCGTACAAGAAGAAGAAAGCTCGGGTAATGACTCCCTAGGTAAATAGACAGAAACTTTAGAAAGCTTTGCGTACAAGAGAGTGCTGGAAAAATAAACTCTGCCCATTTATTAAAAAAGTTTTCAATTGTTCGAAGCACCGAGTACTTATGTTGGCAAGAACTATTTTTTAAATGCTAATATCACTTTCTCGACTGTTCGCAATTATTTTACGTATTCCGAACTAGTCTTGAACATTTATTGGAAAAAGTTCGGACTTTGTGTTCATTTCCTTTGCCTTTTTGACCTATAAATTTGATTTACTGGTATAAGTTATAGACAAATGTGTGAGAGGTGAGACTGAACATTAAAGATGCCTCTAGCGGGCAATGCTTCAAATTTTCCATTCATTCGAAGTTGTGTGTCGAAGTAACTAGTACCTACCCTTAACATTGTATCTGCCTGCTACGAAATTAAATTAATTTGATGTTCTCATTTTTCGTCAAACAAGTTGTTTAAAAGTGGCTTTAAATTAGACCCTTAGGTCCTGAAACCTTCTTGAACCTTGTATCTTTTATCGTATACCCATGGCACTACCCACCATGTAAAACATTTTAACGTCAGCCAAAAAAGTGGAAGAAAAAATACGACAACGTAAACTAACATTCAAATGACAGGTTTCATTCATTCGAAGTTGTGTGTCGAAGTAACTAGTACCTACCCTTAACATTGTATCTGCCTGCTACGAAATTAAATTCATTTGATGTTCTCATTTTTCGTCAAACAAGTTGTTTAAAAGTGGCTTTAAATTAGACCCTGAGGTCCTGAAACCTTCTTGAACCTTGTATCTTTTATCGTATACCCATGGATCTACCCACCATGTAAAACATTTTAACGTCAGCCAAAAAAGTGGAAGAAAAAATACGACAACGTAAACTAACATTCAAATGACAGGTTTGCTGCCTTGTACATGGGATGTTATATTTTCCAACGCTCGAAAACTGTCTTGTCACAAAACATGAACGTTTGCTGTGATTGCAATTTGCTTGGAAATTGAAACTGTCGCCAGCGCTTGGTGGATTTTACTTGGCTTTAATGAAGACATTTTTCCAGACACGAAGGAAATTTGTTGGATTATTACATTACAATGCGATAGAAAGCAATCTCCATTGAAAATTACAATGGAAAAAGTTCTGAAATGTACAGGGAGTTCTGGAAATTCTTCTCACGTTTCGAGTTCGAAGCAGCACGTTTTACAGACGCTAAAGATGAGAGCAGCAAACAACTGCATATAAAGTGATGTCATTGAGATTAGATATTCAACTATTCATTGTTCGGAACATTGGAAAATAAATTTAGCACCCCTACTAGGTTGACGAAAATAGTAGGTTCCATTTGGTGTACCTGCAGACCTGCACATTTGACCTATACTCTGTACTCCAAGCCCTACATTACCCTGATAGCTATGAGGCACAGCCTATAGTTACTGCTGTATTATCATTTGACCTATACTCTGTACTCCAAGCCCTACATTACCCTGATAGCTATGAGGCACAGCCTATAGTTACTGCTGTATTATTCTGTACTCCAAGCCCTACATTACCCTGATAGCTATGAGGCACAGCCTATAGTTACTGCTGTATTATCTTCACGATTTTTCCCTCACAACAGCCAACAGCACTAGCTTCATATCATCCTGTGAGGAAACAGTTTCTGTTAAACAACAATGTGAAAGGGAAGAACAAGAAGAAAGCAGGAAAGTAGGTACTTGTCAGATTCTGCATGATAATGCTGACTCAGCCTCCTTGTTATCTCCAGACACTTAGCTCTCACTTTGGCTTTCCAATCAGGTTCCCCTCGGCAAAAACGGCATGAAGTGCAGGAAGAACACGACTGGTAATACTCATGGTAATGCTGGTTATACCTGGACTTTATGCGATGCTAGAATCTGAATGATTTATGTATTTATTTTTATAAGAGAGGAGACTACCTAGAGTTTGAGCAGTTTTCCTTTTCTGTGCAAAAATTTACTATTTTAAAGAAATTTAGGATAAATTTGGGAGAAAGAGAGAGAACTAAAGGAAGGAAGAAAAAGTAGCTGAAAGAAAGGCAGAGGTGTACGGGGGTAAAAAAGGTGAAATTTAAGACCGTTAGATTTCGTAACAAGTTGGGGAGAGAGAGATATGGAAACTTTCACACACATGTGGTCGAGCGTGGGGAGAGGTGTACGGGGGTGAAAAAGGTGAAATTTAAGACCGTTAGATTTCGTAACAAGTTGGGGAGAGAGAGATATGGAAACTTTCACACACATGTGGTCGAGCGTGGAAAGGCTCTTCCATATTTCCTCCTTGTCCTCCTCCTCCTCCTCCTCCTTTTATCTACCTTAAGTAATAAGTGCCACAGGCTCCGGATTGCCGGCTTGAGAAATTTCCTTCATAATTTTATGGTACTTTAATGGATTCTCACATGTGAACAAGATATTTAAGAAAATTTTCACAAGAACATTATTGCAAATCAGACTAACGTGTAAATTAGATGTTAAATCTGTAGAAAGTTGGAAAGAACTAAAGAGTTTGATATCCTGGGATTTTTCTCTCCCCTAATAACAATAGATGGTCTCCCCCACAGTACAAGTTCCCTGCAAAGGTCGAGAAAGTACCAAATGAAGCGGTACGAAAAATAAGTTAGACAGACAGGGAAACAAATATCCAGTAGATATCAAAACAAACTTGTTGGAGCAATATGAAGAAACTTTGGAATATTCTGTTTGTTTGTAAAAGTAAGTACTTTAATGGATTCTCACATGTGAACAAGATATTTAAGAAAATTTTCACAAGAACATTATTGCAAATCAGACTAACGTGTAAATAGTGTTAGACAGACAGGGAAACAAATATCCAGTAGATATCAAAACAAACTTGTTTGAGCAATATGAAGAAACTTTGGAATATTCTGTTTGTTTGTAAAAGTAAGTACTTTAATGGATTCTCACATGTGAGCAAGATATTTAGGAAATTTTCACAAGAACATTATTGCAAATCAGACTAACGTGTAAATAGATGTTAAATCTGTAGAAAGTTGGAAAGAACGAAAGAGTTTGATATCCTGGGATTTTTCCCTCCCCTAATAACAATAGATGGTCTCCCCCACAGTACAAGTTCCCTGCAAAGG
Organism: Diaphorina citri; assembly: GCF_000475195.1. Classification (NCBI taxonomy): domain Eukaryota; kingdom Metazoa; phylum Arthropoda; class Insecta; order Hemiptera; family Psyllidae; genus Diaphorina; species Diaphorina citri. Next base: position 117,420 of record NW_007378215.1, read on the forward strand.
TCGAGAAAGTACCAAATGAAGCGGTACGAAAAATAAACGCTCAAAATATCTTGTTTAGATTTGAAAGCATTTTTTTATTGGGGAATGCTCTCCATTTCTCTCTCCATATCCTTCTAGTATCGCAATTTTTTGAACGACTGTACTTTGCCATTATTCCTGTGATCCTCTTTTTCCCCCCGTCCGGTAGCGTTTTGTGCTTGGGATGGCAAAGCAATCGAACGTAAAAGGGGGAGTTTTCAAATGCACTTAAGAGGTATCAAATATGCATTATTGACCTTTTAGGGAACTTGAATTCGACCACGAAATTTATAGGGTTTTGAAACAAATGATGGGGACGATTTTATCTCTTATATACTCGAACGGGTTCAGGAGGTCTCCTCTTGTTTCTTTTGTCTGTTTTGTCCATGCTAATTCTGTACATTGGTCATCGGATATGACAGAAATTTCTTATCTTCTACACTCCTTGTTTTACTCAGAATGGAATACTCCATGATAAAACCTACCCTTTGTTACTCAGGAAAACTACCATGGTAAGGTGGTTTTGAAATGAACATTTCCATCTTCACACCCAAATAATTTATAGAGAGAGAAATCTCTTACTCCAGTCTGTTCTCTATTCATTTGACGAAATTCTGTACAAAAGGAATCGAAATCCTGGGACTTTTATGTCAAATTGTGCCTCTTGAGAAGATTTTGGGCATTCCAGTAAAGGCTTTGGATTTTACAACCCTATATTTGATTTCTTTTTAGTGATCCTATTTCCATTACTCAGACAACCCTGTATATTCTATTTACAATGCACAGGGACTGAAATGGAAAGGTGACATGGTGGGGAGGGTAGAGGGGGTCATTATTTACCAGGTGCCTACCTACCTATCGTATACTTCAGATGGAAAGCCTCATACTTTGGGTTCGTTTGTAATTGGAGAGCATGTATGTTGCATGTGTGTATTAATGCTTTGCCAAACATTAGAGGGGAAACCGTAACCCATTCCTCTCTTAAAATCTTTTCCTTATACTTGGAAAACTCCCTGTTTAGAAACTCCTTGTTTTAGGACTGAAAAGTTCCTTTAATATTCCTTGCGAGACACAATCTCTAATGACATACCTACATAGATTAACACAAAGGCAGAAATTGGGTAAGTTTGTAGAGGAAAAGTATCAAATTAGAACTACCTCTTTTGTCCATCACAAATTTCTGCTGACGTCAAACTAAATCGGTTCCACCAATAATAAATAATCATCAATTATTGTAAAAACGGAAAGTTTGGACTAATGGAAATTTCAGACACTAATGGGTTAAACCCATTATTCTGCTCTTTGGACTGTAGGAAAGAAGAGAGAGAGAGAGAGAGAGAGTGTGAGAGAGTGAGAGAGAGAAAGAGAGACTGAGATGGCGTGAGAGAGAAGAGGAAGAGAAAGAAAGGGAGAGAGAATAGGAAAGAGAAAATGAAATACTAAGCAGAGGAAAGAAAAGGGAGATAGAAAGGGAAATAAAGAAGGGCCGAGAAGACAAGAAGAAAGGAGAGAGAAATTGAGAGATAGAGAGTTAAAGTCAGAGAGAAGGCTACAAATAGAATATGGAATTCAATTTTCGAGATTTTGTCCACAAGGAAACCAAGTATCTGGAGAGAGACAGGAGGGAAATGAGAGAAAGGAGAAGGAGGAGAAAGAAATGGAGAAAGAAGGGCAGGTGGAGGGGAGAGGGGTCACCAGTATATCCGGCTAGCTATCCCCTATTTCCTAGTCTGTTTAAATAATTTATGTCACCTGACTTTTGCTGGCATGGAGTTTATCTTGTACCATTTGCTCCTTTGCTTCTCTATGACTGCACGTATATCGAGTTATCTGCTTTGCTATTCTATTAGAATAAAACTTGCTACCTAATAATTTCATATTCTACTTCTTCTTCCCTCCTTGACATTTTTCCATCTCGTCCTCTCCATTTTCTTCTTCTTGTTCTCCTGCCATCTCCTCTTCTTCTTTTCCGTCTTCTTCTTTTTGTTCTCCTCCTTCTTTTTCTTCGTATTCTTCTATGTTACAGCTCTGAGCCGTTCTGGTTAGTCTCGTAACGGAAACGGCCCTGAGCTGTTACATAGAGCTAGGACAAAAAAGTGCAAAAAAACTAGTTAGTAGTAATAAAAGTCAATGGTAATTTCAAGCGTACTAGTTCCTATTATGCGAAATGGAAATGAGAGAGAGAGAGAGAGAAAGAGAGAGAGAGAGAGAGAGAGAAGACAGATTGTTTTGAGTTTGAAGAGATATTAAGTTTTATTTCTTAAAATTAAAATTACAAAAAGAAGAGAGAGAGAGAGAGAGAGAGAGAGAGAGAGAGAGAGAAGACAGATTGTTTTGAGTTTGAAGAGATATTAAGTTTTATTTCTTAAAATTAAAATTACAAAAAGACTCTATTGCTACACGTATATCGAGTTATCTGCTTTGCTATTCTATTAGCACAGAACTTGCTACCTAATAATTTCATATTCTACTTCTTCTTCCCTCCTTGACATTTTTCCATCTCCTCCTCTCCATTTTCTTCTTCTTGTTCTCCTGCCATCTCCTCTTCTTCTTTTCCGTCTTCTTCTTTTTGTTCTCCTCCTTCTTTTTCTTCGTATTCTTCTATGTTACACCTGTGGGCCGTTCTAATAGTTAATCTCGTAACGGAAACGGCCCTGAGCTGTGACATAGAGCTAGGACAAAAAAGTGCAAAAAAACTAGTTAGTAGTAATAAAAGTCAATGGTAATTTCAAGCGTACTAGTTCCTATTATGTAACTTGAAGAAAAATGTTTCCTCTGCTGCACTTCTCCCATCTTCTCTCTCGTATCTCTTTTCAAAATGATCATGCAATTTCTCAAAATCAAACTTTATACTTACGTATGCAAATCTTCTTTGTCATTATCATTAATTATTATCCAACTTTTGCAATAAAAGTTCCACTGGATAAAAATCAGTACTTGAATTGAAAGTTATTTTAAATGCAGTTGTACAATATTTTGTACATACTAAGATCTATTCTATACTGAAATATTTTACTTTATTGAGGTGTCAGGTGTCACATCTCCTTATGAAAGGTTTGATGGCTTAAAACTAAATTGTGTTCAACTCATCTAGTGTTAGCACTTTCTTCATGTCATTCTTGTACAATATTTGTACATACTAAGATCTATTCTATACTGAAATATTTTACTTTATCGAAGTGTCACATCTCCTTATGAAAGGTTTGATAGCTTAAAACTAAATTGTGTTCAACTCATCTAGTGTTAGCACTTTCTTCATGTCATTTTCCATATTATTCTCATAGTTAGTGTTTATTTGGAATATAGTATCATTTGGAGGATATTCTTGGTTCAGAAAGTGTCCTTCGTATGCAATTATTTCGGTGTCAAATTTTTTGACAACCTTCCCGTCCATGTTGTTCATTTTACCTGACAGGTTCGAGTATCATTTCAGTTTTTCATAAAGGAAGATGGCGTCACCTTGTATTCTGGAGTGCGGAATATGTGTTTACTTTCATACCCATCATAATATGTCAGGTAATCTCTGTCTATAGTAGGAATACTTGAGAGAAATTGCAGAGGAAAGGAGAAGAAGCTAACGAAGAAATAGGTTTTAAACTCAAGTTGTATACCGGTCCACAAACGATCGGTAAAAGAACGTTTCACTCTATGATTGAGTCCTGAAAATGTTGCACTTGTCTGTCCTGAAACTTTGGTTCTTACAACGTACGACTTTATAAGTTCATAATTCGAACACAAAATGTACCTTATTAGTTCACGCGCTGGAAATGATTCGTTTGGCATTTCCAATATTACATTAATAAACAAAGGAACAAAAAAAATTCCCCAATCCTTTGTGTCCTTGATTCCCCACTTTTGATGTCCTAGATCCTGGATCTAACTCAACTTCCTGGGGTATTAAAAGGGAAGATACACGAGTTCCGCGCTATTTATTAGGGTAATAAAGTGCAGCAATGATTTTCCTCCAGAGCTTTATGACAAATTACTCGTTTTTTTCCCTTCGTTTTTTACCATTGTTATTTTTTTCTTTGACTCGAAGACAGAATAAGACTATTGTTACTGGCTCATGTCGTCTGAAGCTTGGTCTGATGAACTTTCTTACTTGATTTTAACTGGTCTCAAGAGACCACGTAATTGTGGCGTTATTTTGGACACAACTATTGCTCGATTGGCATTTATAATTTCTTTAAGGACGTTAATTCATTTCATTGGCTTTTAAGTCCATGTCACGTCATGTTCTTTTGAATACAACTATTGACTTGATGGTCAATGAAATACAATGTAGTTTGTCCCAAAGTACCCAAGCTTCTAACCAGAAAACAACACGATGCACCCATAAAAACTCTTAAAATTAAGAAAAGATGCCATCGTTTCTAAATAATAAGTCAAAGAGTTGAGATAGACTTTTGAAAGGGCCGTCACTTCTCAATCTGCATGCATGTTATGAGAGAACTTAATTACTTTTTTTTCTCCAAACAAATGCTTCTAATAAACTTTGGATTGTAGAAAATTTCTCCCCTAAAATATTATTGTTTCTTTTTAATTTCGTTCGCAAATGAGATTTCTCTGTTGTTTATGGTCTAGAAATAAGTTTGCGTTGTGTCCTTGCTCCATAAATTGCCAACAATATACTGTTTTAGTTTTGTAATTCTTGGGAAAGAGACTTAGTTTTTTGTTAGATACCATTTTCTATGTTCTGTATTGATGTTTTCTATTGGTGTACCCATATTACCATCAGAAGGGTTTGTTCAATACATACGAGTACATTATAATTTAAGCTTAATCAATTTCTAGCTAGAGCATCGAGGGACAAATGTAAAGAATAAGTAGGAAGCTAGGAAGAGAGAAAAGAATTTGTATGAACGCCTGGAAACCATTACTGATTATGCAATGTGTCACACATTAAGCATAGCTTCATGGAGCCCATCCTCTTCACCACTCTTCAGCAAAACTCTTGGTTTATTTCATTCCTACAACACTGTCTTAGGTAATAATACATTTAGGTAGTTATCTCTTGTATGGCTATTTTTAAGTCCAAATGGCCTGAAATTGGAATCACATTACCCTGACTTGAAGGAAGGAAAAAAATTAATTTACTTTCAAAACAAAGGTATTTATAAAACTTGAAGAAAAATGTTTCCTCTGCTGTACTTCTCCCATCTTCTCTCTCGTATCTCTTTTCAAAATGATCATGCAATTTCTCAAAATCAAACTATAAACTTACGTATGCAAATCTTCTTTGTCATTATCATTAATTATTATCCAACTTTTGCAATAAAAGTTCCACTGGATAAAAATCAGTACTTGAATTGAAAGTTATTTTAAATGCAGTTGTACATACTAAGATCTATTCTATAGGTACTGAAATATTTTACTTTATCGAGGTGTCACATCTCCTTATGAAAGGTTTGATGGCTTAAAACTAAATTGTGTTCAACTCATCTAGTGTTAGCACTTTCTTCATGTCATCCCGTCCGGTAGCGTTTTGTGCTTGGGATGGCAAAGCAATCGAACGTAAAAGGGGGAGTTTTCAAATGCACTTAAGAGGTATCAAATATGCATTATTGACCTTTTAGGGAACTTGAATTCGACCACGAAATTTATAGGGTTTTGAAACAAATGGGGACGATTTTATCTCTTATATGTACTCGAACGGGTTCAGGAGGTCTCCTCTTGTTTCTTTTGTCTGTTTTGTCCATGCTAATTCTGTACATTGGTCATCGGATATGACAGAAATTTCTTATCTTCTACACCCCTTGTTTTACTCAGAATGGAATACTCCATGATAAAACCTACCCTTTGTTACTCAGGAAAACTACCATAGTAAGGTGGTTTTGAAATGAACATTTCCTACTTCACACCCAAATAATTTATAGAGAGAGAAATCTCTTACTCCAGTCTGTTCTCTATTCATTTGACGAAATTCTGTACAAAAGGAATCGAAATCCTGGGACTTTTATGTCAAGTTGTGCCTTTTGAGAAGATTTTGGGCATTTCAGTAAAGGCTTTGGATTTTACAATCCTATATTTGATTTCTTTTTAGTGATCCTATTCCCATTACTCAGACAACCCTGTATATTCTATTTACAATGTACAGGGACTGAAATGGAAAGGTGACATGGTGGGGAGGGTAGAGGGGGTCATTATTTACCAGGTGCCTACCTACCTACCGTATACTTCAGATGATGGAAAGCCTCATATTTTGGGTTCGTTTGTAATTGGAGAGCATGTATGTTGCATGTGTTCTCTTCCTTCACACTTCCCTCTTTCTGTTGATGTAAAAGTGTCCCCCTCCTTCTCTCATCTCGCCATCTAATACATGCATAATCAATTAAACTTTTCCTCTCACACTGTATCTACAGGGTGGATTCGACAAGAAATTTGTTACCCGTGGGTGTTTGTCTTTTAATTTTTTCTAGATTCGTAAATACATAGGCACCTACATGTATATTACCTAAGGTTTTGCATATTACCTAAGACATTTTTGTCACTCGTAAAAGAACTCCTTTGGGAAACCATTCAGAAATGATTTTGGGTCGAAAATCTAGGGAAAAATCTCTTCTTAAAATCAAAGGAATCTCTAGTTAGTCCAATTAATTACCTATAGGTATACAATATACATCGATTATACAGATATACAATTTTTGACTACAGCTTTCTGTCCCAGAAGCGGATCTTTTTAAATTACCCTTTTCTTTCTTTCCCTCCTTCCTTTTCTCTCTTTCTCTCTAGAAATCACTCGACAACAGTCTTGCCTAAGGTAACACTCCCTCCCTTCTCTTTCCCTTTGGTTTCTCCTTCTTCCTCTTTCCTTCTATCTTCTTCTCTCCCATTTTTGTTTCAAATTCAATCACCGAACTCAGTTATAAAGTTCTACCATCGACCGAAAAGATAGTCAGTCTTTCTCTCTCCTTTCCCCCTCCCTCTCTCTCTCTTGCCTCCTTCCCTCCCTCATTTCCCCCTCTTCTTTAATACTCTTTGTTAAGAAAGTGCCGCGGGCAAATTTGGATTTGGAATATTTTAATTCGAAATTTATATACCTCTACCTCTCTCCTCTATCTTTCTTTCTCCCAATAGTCTCCACTCTCTCTCTCTCTCTCTCTCTCTCTCTCTCTCTCCTGAAATAAATTGGACTCTAATGGTTAACCAACGAGCTGCTGGCCTAGAGGTTCTCAAATCGAATCCTGCTGGGATTTGGGATTATTTTTCGTCCTTCAATTTATCAATGGTGATTAGTGATTCTCGACGTTACTTGCGTTTTCGGAACACCCGAGCCCCTGTTGCTCTTGGCGGTAAGCAACCCTACTCGACCACTTCTTAACTGGATGTAACTCTGTAGCATTTAATTCTTCGTGGCCATATTTCTTACCCAACATAAATAAAAATTCCCGGCCCATACTTCCCGAGTGCTCCTGACAGGTTTACTTTCTAAAAAAAAAAAAAACTCTTGTAGAAATTAGAAGAAAAATATAAAATTAGTATCAGGGTAGAGGTTACCTTATTCCTATGTACGTACATTATTTATGTTTTCGTAATTTTTGGGTGCAAGGAAAAGACAGATATTTTTCATTTTCCTTCCTCGCCTTTCTTCTCTTTCTCATCTTTTCCCCCTCCTCTCACAATAACTTCCCTCTCTCTCACTTTCCCTTAGTTTGTTTCAGATTTGAATTGTTCTGCTTCGTTTATTCGAAATATTTTATTCAAATCATCTTTTGTACTTTTCTCTGTTCCTTCCTGCCTCTCCACGTCTCTCTCCTCCTCATTCTCCTCCTGCCTCCTCTCTCTTCAACTTTTTCTAACCTTGCCTCCTATTGTATTCTATTTATCCTAGTTAGCTATTTACTAGTTTCTAATGTCCTTATACCTATTATACCTATAAGGACATTTGAGCCTATACATATGATGATATTCTTTGACCATTCCTTCGAAACCAGAAAATTCCAAGCAGAAGTTATCAACTACCTTTGACTTTTACGGACAGGCGCAGCAGGTGATTTAGAATTTTATTGGCGCTTTATCTGCTGTAATATGTAGATGCATAAATTGCGTCAAATTTATATTTGAAGTGATATATTTGTATTAGAATTTATATTAGAAGTTGAATCGGAGTTAAAGCCATCTTGCTGATTCACGAGAATTCGCCCTTAATATGGGCCTCTTCTCCTCCTTCCTATTCTTGTTTGACTCACAAAAATTTCGAAGTACCTTCCCACTTATATACTTAATGATGGCGGAAAATTCAAGTCCCATTAAAAATGTAAAATCTTCCAGGCAAATCTTACTTTGTGTATTTGTTCTTTCTTTCCCATTGTTTTCGTAGATTTTTCAAAGTTTGACATCTTTTTACATCTTCTTGTCGTGGAATTTCTGGTCTTATGATTTTTTTTAAATTTCAAGTAATTATTTTAGCCCGCCTAGTTAGCTTAGTTGGTAGTGCGTCTGCCTTGTAAGCGCTAGGCCGTGTCGAATTGTGACTTACCAGTATGGTAGTTAATTGAAGACTGACTGTTTCCAGTATCTCCTCAGCCAGCTACTTTCAATATTAAACTCATAAGTCAACACCACACAGGCAATTTCATCCCACTTCTGACACCATGTCGAATTGTGACTTACCAGTATGGTACATAGTTAATTGAAGACTGACTGTTTCCAGTATCTCCTCAGCCAGCTACTTTCAATATTAAACTCATAAGTCAACACCACACAGGCCGTGATCCCACAGGCCGCGGGTTCGATTCCCGCCCGGGGCGGATTTTATCCTGATGGGATAATGTTCGTTCTCGGATCGGCTGGCTTTCTCCTATACTGTCTTCTTTCTCTCTTCGATTTCGGGACGATAAGAACATAGCAGTTACAGTTCCCTCTGTCAAACCTATTAAAAAAAAGTAATTATTTTATAGTAAATTTTAATATTCTCAGTATTGTCCTTCTTTTGTACGAACCGTTCTTAGCTCTTCCACTACAATTCACCAACCACCCCCTGCCTTCTTCAAAGCCACAGTTTAAAACTAAAGTTACATTCCGTCCTTTCTCTGGGGTAACTATCGAACAAAGTTAAAGTTACTCATTGAAGTCGTTGAAATATTTAATTATGTGGAACTTAAGAACAATCAAGACATTGCGAGAAGTATAATGAATTGCTCTCATTTAAAATTAGTTCCCTCCTTGCGTAGGTACTTTCCTACTTTTTTACCGAGAGAGGGAAAAAAGTTTTTAGTTTTGTTCATTTTTCATTCATTAATTTTTAATTAGACCATACCGTCCATAACCTGAAGGGTAGTATCGTGAAATTTTTCATCAGGTGTGCCAATTGGACCTGGCAAATCGCTATGAGAGACCTGGAGATGAAGGTAAACGTCACATTTGCTCTGTTTTATTCTTCTCCCTCTTTATCCTTCTTCCCCTTCATCCTCTTATTCCTTCTTCTTCTTGCTCTTCTCCTTTTTCCTCTTTCTCTATTGTTTCCCTCTTTTCTTTTATTTCTCTTTCTCCAATAACCTTCCCACGCACCATTCTTTTTCATCTTCATCTTCCTTTTTCTTCTTCTTCTTCTTCTTCTTCTTCCTTCTTCTTCTTCTTCTTTACATGTCTTCGATTTCCTCTATACTCTATAGCCTTCATCTTGTTCCTTCTTCTTCTTCTTCTTTACATGTCTTCGATTTCCTCTATACTCTATAGCCTTCATCTTGTTCTTCCCTCCTCTCTTCTTTGTTCCTCTTTCCTCGCCAAAAATCCTACATTACAGCACTATCAAATAGCAAAACACCTAGCTGTGTTCTTCAGTAAACATGATTTTCACCTGCACTCAACCGCCTAACGACCTTATCAAAATTCAAAACGTTATAATGAAAACAGTTTCCCAACGAAGCGAGCTCTCCAAAATTGTAGAAGAGATATCAGAATGACGGGGGAAAATGAAAAAGTGATACAAAAACAGAACGAGACTTTCCCCCAATGAGGCCCTTGGGAATACCAACCTACCTCTGCCTACCGCTCGGAAAAAAAGAAAATAATTCAGATTTGAAATACGTGATTTCATAATGTGCCATAAAAACTTGAAATGTAGGTAGAATTATTCGGCCTGGATCTCTTCTCTTATTTGCAGAGTTATACTGTGTATTATTATCATTATGAATCTTTGTGGTAAAGCAGAGAGCTTTTTTACGACTTTGTGGGTATCGCAGTATTACAAGTCTTTCATTTACTCAATCATCATATTTATTATCGCTCGTCTCTTCGACTTGTAATGCCGCCACTGGTCGTACAACTTTGTGGGTATCGTAGTAGGTATTACAAGTCTTTCATTTACTCAATCATCATATTTATTATCGCTCGTCTCTTCGACTTGTAATGCCGCCACTGGTCGCTACTCGATTAAAGTAGCTACTCAATTGTCCTCACGAGGCTGAGTGCACCCCGAACTCCAAGCACAGAGCCGAAAAAAACCTCGACCTCCTGCGTGCAAGCCTAGTGTGATACCCACTCGGCCACGGAGGTTGCTAGGGCCTATGATACATATTTGCTACTAACATGGGCCCTTCTTGAAGGGAATAATTGAATTAACCTTCTACCTTCCTAGGCGCCTACTACTTTGGAATTCGGGCCAACGATAGCAAATTCATAATCCACCCGGCTTATCAGATAATGCTGAAATATGAGCTACTACTAAATAGATATTTCAATTTGCCTAGGTGTCCAAGTTCTGATTCCATAGACTAGACGGAGCCGAATGGTTTGCCAGTGTCAGGTTTTTATACGGGGTGTTTCAAGCAAAATAGATTCGAATTTCAGGAAGCTGAAGAAGTTTAGGACTTTTTCAGGAGGGAAAGATATCAAGGCTTTTAAATTTCCTTGATAGAAATTTTGGGAAGTGATAACTTATATGAGCTTAAAGGGAATGTTGCATTTTTAGGTTTGTCCACACATAGTCGACCAGACGTCGATTGACATCGATTGAATCGTCCACACTGCCTCGACAACATAGATTCACCTCGTTGATCGACCATGTTTGGACACACCTTTAGATTTAATCCTGAGTGGGACCGGGAAGAGGCAGTAGCACTCGATTGCCCAGATGGCAGATTGTACCCATCTGGAGACCAACCGTGCGCAACGTTGCTTAACTTCAGTGATCTTTTAGGAACTGCCACATGTAACGTGTTATCGCCGCGTTCGTAACTGGCTTGGGTAGGGGTACTCAAATACTCCTGCTTTTCAGAAATGAGGAATCCTAGGTTCCATAACGTAATGTATCTATTTATCCATTATGTGAGGTTATTGGAGTTCTTTCTTGTTGAATTTTAGTTGATTGCTTTGGATGTCACATTTCTTTTCTAATCTTTGTGGTAAGAAATTTTTGACAGATGATTCTGCACAGGGCAGGGCTTTGTTCAGACGTTTTTCTTGTGGAAGAAAGTGTTGGGAAGACGAGAATAGCAGGCTCCTAACCTACTGGGCCATCATATTACGAAAACCATTCGTATATCTTGTCTTCCAACTGTGATAAAGAAAATAAAATCCAAGAGAATAAGACTAATAGGACTGGAACAATTTTCGATAATGGTTCAAAGTTATTTCTAGAATACTTGCCTGATTTCAATTGAAACCCGTATCCTGTTTCTTCTAACCTAAATCTATTAATCCCTTCTCTCCTTTTATATCTTCATCATTTCTCTCTTGTCTCGCTCCTTCTTTTCACTCAATTACAAACAAAAATTGAAACCTATTTCATTTTTCCACTCTAATTTGACAACGGATGGGTTTCACAACTTATTTCACTTGTCTCATGTATTTTTTTTCTTACAATTTCAAGCAACTTGATTGAGGTTAAAATGTGTTCATACTCCCCCATTAGCCCTGTGTAGTAGATACAGTATAGATGAGATCACTGAAACGGAAACGACAAAGGAGAACTGAGGAACACACGAGAGAAAATAGAAGGAAAAATTGATAAAGACTTGAAAGTTATTGACAGTTTTGGAGGTAATATTACACCTTTATGTGTTTATTTCGTTTACTGAAAACACCCTTTGAACAAATGGTTAGTAAAAAGAAATAGTACAATGTGTTACTTGCATCTTGCATATGCATCGGAATGTCATTCATTAGAATTTAACGGTTCTTCAAGTGATTTAGAGAAACCCCGTTCCTTATGAATATTTTCTCATATGGTTTCAATTCTATGTTTTCTGACAAGTACTGGTGATAACCTTTGCTTTCTAGAAACTCCTCTAGATCAGTCTCTTTAATCTTCTCCTTATTAAAATGTTGCCATTCCACTGAAATCACCTTGATTTCTATCGTATCATAGGGAATTGTTTTTAGAATCTCAAGTTCTGATCCTTCTACGTCTAAACTTAGATAATCGATAACAGTTACATTGAGTGCTAACATGAACGTGTAGAATGGAAAACATTGGACTTGGAACTTCCGCTTGTAATTCTTTGAGCTGTTTCCTGCGGCTATTTTCCCAGTGCCCTTTACCCACCAGTACTGATCTTTCATATGAGTGGCAGATTCAAAAACGTAGACTTTAGCCTGGTTCGTTGGGCTGATACAGGTGTTGGAAATATACGCATTCCTGTTATGGGTTTCTAGTTTGTTGTAGTTATCTTCATCAGCTTCTATGAGCAGACCTCGCCAATGTAATGCTCTCTCCAGGTAGAGACTGTTGGATAGGAACACGCCATCCACTGCACCACATTCCACAAATATGCCATCCTGCTTGTCAGCAAATATTTCCCGCAGTATCTTTGTTTGTCCTTCGGATGGATCATAGGGGATGGTATGAGCAATGTTATAATTCCGCATAGGTGGTGCTTGCAAGTGATATCTTCTCAGTGTTTCGATCACATGCTTGTCGGTAGCCTCACCTTCCACATTATTGTCCACGAATTTTATGATTTCATTGTTGCGTTTTATACCAGTTTGTACATATTTGATGACGGTTGAAGCATATTTGAGGTACACTACTGTGAAAATCATGAAGAATACAACTATGGTGTTGACGACACATTTACTTTTGATCTGCATCTTGTTATTCTTGTCTGAAACCCAAATGAAAATATTCAAAATGATTTTAAGATTGAGATTTGATTAGATATCTATCTAGTCGCGTGTTATCCCACTGCGTGCCAGAACAATCGTAAGTACTTCTCAAATATTACTCTGCAAGAAACACATTTGAATTAAAGACAAGACGTTCAGTAGCAACTTGCAAACCCTATAACCTAAGATTTCGTTGCTGAAATCTGTAACTCCTCCCCATAATCCTCAAACCTTACATAAGCCCTGACGTGGGACAAAAGTTTTTCCCTTCTGATGTTGCATTTTCCCAAGTTCACATGACTTTCCAAGTTTCCTACCCTCCACGCAATGTCATGTTGCTACTTTACATTATGTTATATTGCCAATTCTAGGTCACCAGATAATTGACGACATTCTGTTAGCATTATCCACTAGCAGTACTATTAGCTTTTCTGATGGCATTAGCAGTTATGTTAGCAGATGGTGGTGTTCTGGTGAAAGTACACAAATGGATCGATGAATCTGAAATCCAAATGAAAATATTCAAAATGATTTTAAGATTGAGATTTGATTAGATATCTATTTAGTCGCGTGTTATCCCACTGCGTGCCAGAACAATCGTAAGTACTTCTCAAATATTACTCTGCAAGAAACACATTTGAATTAAAGACACAGAAAAATTAACAACTCATTTGCTATCGACTAGGTACAATAAAAACAAACTATGAAATACAAAACTGAATTATTCAGAACAACTTCTCAATTGAACAGACTGCAGAATACTTCTTATCACAACCATAATATGGCTCGTAAAAATTGGAACTAACTTGCTCCATTAAATCAGAAGTATCAGAACTCATCTTGCTGAGTCTACTGCTTCTACAGCAACCAAGACGAAATGGGATCGATGATGGATGTCCTCAGAAAGGCATCATTTATACTTGGGGTTTTCAACGGTTCTAGTTCTAACCTTTTCCATTCCTTTCTTTTTTTCAGATGGGAACTGCAGATTTCCCGAGCGATGGGAAGGCTCCTGGTTCCAATCCGGGATTCGGCAGAGTATTATCATAGAAAGATCAAGGTTGAGTCACAAGGGCCGCTGTTTGGCGTCAGATGGAGACAAATTCCTCATCGTGGATGAGTAAGTAACCAAAGTTTTCCACTAGGGTAACATTGATCTCACCTATGCATTGTTTAAAATAGGGAAAGTAAAAAGGCATGTAGGCTTTTGATTATGGAGTTCACCGAATTCCAGACAGTGCGAATATACTGTAAATTTATCGAAAAGGCTCTAATTAAAACTCACACCTCACCTAGCATACTTCATTAGGATATTTCTTTTCTGGTCTGATTTCAGCAAGGGCGTTTGTTACCGGTGTGTCGTTATGCATGAGAAGCACTTCAACGTTCTTCAGTACAAAGAAAGTAAGTCATTCTGCCTACTTGTGTTCTGTATGTGAACCACACCTTTACAGGGTGCCAATTTTTCATTATTTCTCTTTTCTCTCTCCTCTAATCTCTTAATTATTCTCAACCAACCTTAGTGGTGCATGTAAAAGTTAGCACCGTGAGCTTTGATGAGGTTGGTGGTTCGTGGTTCAGGTCCAAGTCAAGTCAGGAAACTTAGCGTAGTGTATTATTAAGCGGGACAAGTTAAATGTCATTTGTGACAAGCAATTATGTTCAACACAATTAAAATTCCCAATCTCTTTTTATCATTGCCCTATAATTCAGTGAATCATCTGAATAATAGTGAAATTCCTCTCAGAACATTTTAATAATTGCCTTTCCAAAAACAGCCCTATATTTTAAATAAAAAAGAAATTACCTCTTGGATAATAATGCTTTTTATGCTCCAAACAAAGCAACTTTTATGACAACCTATATAACTCTTCCCTCCCACCCCTTCTCATCTATTGCACTTGATAACTCTTCCTCCCCTCACGAACTACCTTCGTGATTTTAATTAGTACTTTAATATGCACGTCAGAGCTTCACTTGAAACGAAAAAAACTGCCATCTATTGCACTTGGTAACTCTTCCTCCCCTCACGAACTACCTTCGTGATTTTAATTAGTACTTTAATATGCACGTCAGAGCTTCACTTGAAACGAAAAAAACTGCGATACAGTTTGTACCAGAAATGCAGTGGATGGGACGCGTTTGCGCTGTTTCCTTTGGTGGCTGTGGTATATACAAGAAAGACTGACATGTTAGAGCAAACCCAATTCGGTTCAGTATACAGGAAAGATTGACATTTTATAGAAAACCCAGTTCGGTTCAGTATGATAAGTGCCCTTTCTCTAAAGTTGCGTCTATACTACAGTCGACAAAATCGATCGAAATCGACTGAAGCATTCCTCTGCTCTGTCAGGTATTGCATTATGAAACATGGTAGGTAGTATCTAGTAGGTACCTTATTGACTCCTTGTCTTCCTATCCTGTCCTGTTACATTTTCCTGTCCTTCGTCTGACTGAAATCAGAGTTGGAAGGTTGAGTATTAGGTATATTCCTGCTTCCTGCTAATCCTGATTTCTGGAAGACCATAAACTGAGTCGGTGACTTAAGGTTGTTGAAGGCACACATTACCTCCGGTCTCCGGTATGTAGGTAAAGTAATTAGGTCCTGTTGTTTTAAAATGCATAGTTCTGCACTTATTTCATGAACACCTTTCACTGAAGTCTGAAGCTTCTGGGAGTCCCAGAAAAAGCAAAAAGTTCACCCAAACCAAAGTAACTACCTATATTTTGATCACTCCTTTTTAGCTTTAAATAAAGATCTCACCGTTTGACGAAAATAACACCTACCAAAAGTCAGTCAAGCATGACGCCTTTGAGAGGGTGTGAACATGAAATTTATATCTGTCCCATGTAATACTCGTAAGTGGAGATGAAGTTTTTGTACTTCCAACTAAACTCCAAACGAAGAACATTTTGTGCTACTTTTGATAAAGAGGATGAAGGGGAAGAAGGATAAGGAGGGAGAAAGAGGCAGCAGCATGTTAATGACTATACAACATTGTGCCGGTGTTTGCGTCTCTTTATGGCGCCTTAGAGAGTTCTGCTGTGTGAGAGAGAGAAAGGAAGAGAGGGAGAGAGAGAAAGGGATGGAGGAATAGAGAGAAAAGAGAAAGGGAGAGAAGGGAAAGAGAAAGAGAGAAATGACGAGAAAGAGGGAGCAATGGGGAGAGGGAAGAGAGAAAGAGAGCAGCTCATTTCATTTAAAATTGAATATCATTTTCGTACCTATAGCACGAGGACTTTTTCTTTTTACCTCATTTTGAGGTTTTTGGTCTCCAAAGAATAAAACAGAGCAAATGTGACGTTTACCTTCAGCTGTGTGTGTGTGTGTGAGAGAGAGAGAGAGAGAGAGAGAGAAAGGGAGGGAGGAATAGAGAAAAGGGAAAGGGAGAAAGAGGAGAGAGAGGAAAGAGAGAGGGAGAAATGGGGAGAGGGGAGAGAGAAAGAGAGCAGCTCATTTCATTTAAAATTGAATATCATTTTCGTACCTATTATAGCACGAGGACTTTTTCTTTTTACCTCATTTTGAGGTTTTTGGTCTCCAAAGAATAAAACAGCAAATGTGACGTTTACCTTCATCTCCAGGTCTCTCATAGCGATTTGCCAGGTCCAATTGGCACACCTGATGAAAAATTTCACGATACTAACCTTCAGGTTATGGACGGTATGGTCTAATTAAAAATTAATAAATGAAAAATGAACAAAACTAAAAACTTTTTTCCCTCTCTCGGTAAACCCTTCAGGTTATGGACGGTATGGTCTAATTAAAAATTAATGAATGAAAAATGAACAAAACTAAAAACTTTTTTCCCTCTCTCGGTAAAAAAGTAGGAAAGTACCTACGCAAGGAGGGAACTAATTTTAAATGAGAGCAATTCATTATACTTCTCGCAATGTCTTGATTGTTCTTAAGTTCCACATAATTAAATATTTCAACGACTTCAATAAGTAACTTTAACTTTGTTCGATAGTTACCCCAGAGAAAGGACGGAATGTAACTTTAGTTTTAAACTGTGGCTTTGAAGAAGGCAGGGGGTGGTTGGTGAATTGTAGTGGAAGAGCTAAGAACGGTTCGTACAAAAGAAGGACAATACTGAGAATATTAAAATTTACTATAAAATAATTACTTTTTTTTAATAGGTTTGACAGAGGGAACTGTAACTGCTATGTTCTTATCGTCCCGAAATCGAAGAGAGAAAGAAGACAGTATAGGAGAAAGCCAGCCGATCCGAGAACGAACATTATCCCATCAGGATAAAATCCGCCCCGGGCGGGAATCGAACCCGCGGCCTCAATGAGTAACTTTAACTTTGTTCGATAGTTACCCCAGAGAAAGGACGGAATGTAACTTTAGTTTTAAACTGTGGCTTTGGAGAAGGCAAGGGGTGGTTGGTGAATTGCAGTGGAAGACCTAAGAACGGTTCGTACAAAAGAAGGACAATTCTGAGAATATTAAAATTTACTATAAAATTTTACTATAAAAAAGAGGTTTGACAGAGGGAACTGTAACTGGTATGGTCTTATCGTCCCGAAATCGAAGAGAGAAGGAAGACAGGATAGGAGAAAGCCAGCCGATCCGAGAACGAACATTATCCCATCAGGATAAAATCCGCCCCGGGCGGCCTAGCGCTTACAAGGCAGACGCACTATCAACTAAGCTAACTAGGCGGGCTAAAATAATTACTTGAAATTTAAAAAAAAATCATAAGACCAGAAATTCCATGACAAGAAGATGTAAAAAGATGTCAAACTTTGAAAAATCTACGAAAACAATGGGAAAGAAGAAAAAAAGTAAAAAAATTGTCCAACTCTGCAAGAACAAATACACAAAGTAAGATTTGCCTGGAAGATTTTACATTTTTAATGGGACTTGAATTTTCCGCCATCATTAAGTATGTAAGTGGGAAGGTACTTCGAAATTTTTGTGAGTCAAACAAGGATAGGAAGGAGGAGAAGAGGCCCATCATAATAAGGGCGAATTCTCGTGAATCAGCAAGATGGCTTTAACTCCGATTCAACTTCTAATATAAATTCTAATACAAATATCACTTCTAATTTCTAATATAAATTTGACGCAATTTATGCATCTATTACAGCAGATAAAGCGCCAATAAAATTGTAAATCACCTGCTGCGCCTGTCCGTAAAAGTCAAAGGTAGTTCATAACTTCTGCTTAGAATTTTCTGGTTTCGAAGGAATGGTCAAAGAATATCATCTTTATTGTAATACATTGAGCAATACCTATATTACATGGATACAGGGTAGGTTCCAATGTTTTGCTGCTCCCCATCTCGACATTTATGGAAGATAGGCTATTCAGGCTGAGGTACATGGACAGGACACCCTTACAGGTACTTGGGAGGTAAAAATAGTCTCGATGAAAGATTCCTGAAGTTTTATTATTCCATCTATCATAAAAGAGGTTGTTACGAAATTTCAATAAGCTGCATTTTGGTCTCTGAATATTGAAAGTCCTAAACGTGTATCCAAACATAGTCGACCGGCCATCAATTCCCATCGCTCGACGGCCGTCGGCTATGTGTGGACAGTGGACACAACTTAGTACGTTGCTGTTGGAAAGCCAGGTAGAAAACTACGTCTTATTTTAGGGAACATACATAGTTATTTCTCTTCGCTCGTTTATCTGTGTTTTTTTCGTACAAAGCATCTGTCTTTTACTTTTCTTTCATGTTTTCATCTGTCTTGGTTCTTTTTCTCACCCCCTAGTCGTTTCCTCTCTCATCTTTTCTTTATCTTCGGAGATTGTGTCATGAAGGGAAAACGTTTGAGAAAATTCTTCCACATCCCGTGGTTAGCAAGCTGCAATTCATTTTGTAAATGTGGAAGGTAAAAGTACATAGAACATCTAGAGAGCTATAACGGGGAATCTCAGGGACTTGGCAAGAATTCCAAAAGGGGAAGACAAATGAGTCGCCCAGACTGGGCTTAGTTTAGTAGGCCATTGTCGGTAGGGAGAGAAAAAACTTTTGTACCTACCTATATCATCAGCCCAAGTACCTAACTTTCGAATTTGGAAACGTGTTTTAACCAAAAGCGAATGTGATTTATTTTTAGCGGAGATGCCAAACGTTAGTAAGTTTTCTTTAGTCTTTTAGTAACAGACATACCATTGCTTAGTTTATAAAAATTTAGGAAGTAGTTGATGGTCTCAATGGAACGGTCAACCACATAGGCATTGTAGGGATAGGATCCTCGTAAAGCTCAGTTAGCTCAGTGCCTAAAATAAAGAAGACTACACTCCCAAGGGCCTCAATATTTCCAGGATACTCTGCTCTATCTGCAAAACATAACGCAGTATAGCACCAGAGCACATAACCTGCTGACATACCATTCTCAGCTGAAGAGCGACCTTTCTAGTGTGGACTTGGTTTAGGCGACTTCGATCAACCACAGAGTGTGGAGGCTGCTTAACAGCACCAAAATATTGCTCTGATCTCTTTGTTCATTATGTGAAAGAGAAAGAGAATGGAAAGAAGGAGGGAAGAAAAAAAAATGAAAGTAACTTTTGTTTTATCTTCTAGAAATTAAAATTCATAAAACAAAAAAGGAAAAAAAGGCAAAAGAACGCTGCTGCCTTTCTTTTCAATCAAAAATGCTTTGATGTTTACATCTGGCAATAACAAATTTCCAAAATGTATTCACTTTTCTCCTCCTCCTTCTCCTCTCCTTCATCTTTTCCCTCTCCGCCTCCTTCTTTTTCTCCACCTCCTTCTTCCTGGTTCTCTTCCTCATCCTTCTTCTTCTCTTCCACCTCCTACCTAAATAATAAACGTCAGGGCTTTCTCCTTCACCAGTACAAAAATATGTGCTTCTAAATGTATGAGAATTCAATAGGGCCTTGGTAGAGGATACCCTTTACGTAGGCCATTCCCTTCTCCTCTCCTTCATTTTTTCCCTCTCCGCCTCCTGCTCTTTCTTCACCTCTTTCTTCCAGTTCTCTTCCTCCTTCTCCTAGTTCTCTTCCTTATACTTCTTCTCTTCCACCTCCGACCTAAATAATAAACGTCAGGGCTTTCTCCTTCACTAGCACAAAAATATGTGCTTCTAAATGTATGAGAATTCAATAGGGTCTTGGTAGAGGATACCCTTTACTTGGGCCATTGTCGGTAGGGAGAGAAAAAACTTTTGTACCTACCTACCTATATCATCAGCCCAAGTTTGGGCCATTGTCGGTAGGGAGAGAAAAAACTTTTGTACCTACCTACCTATATCATCAGCCCAAGTACCTAACTTTCGAATTTGGAAACGTGTTTTAACCAAAAGCGAATGTGATTTATTTTTAGCGGAGATGCCAAACGTTAGTAAGTTTTCTTTAGTCTTTTAGTAACAGACATACCATTCTCAGCTGAAGAGCGACCTTTCTAGTGTGGACTTGATCTAGGCGACTTCAATCAACCACAGAGTGTGGAGGCTGCTTAACAGCACCAAAACATTGCTCTGATCTCTTTGTTCATTATGAGAAAGAGAATGGAAAGAAGGAGGGAAGAAAAAAAAATGAAAGTAACTTTTGTTTTATCTTCTAGAAATTAAAATTCATAAAACAAAAGAGAGAAAAAAATTAGAAAAAAGAAAGTGAGCAGAGAAAAGAGGAGAGGGGAAAAGAATTGAGAGAGAACGAAAGAGTAATAATTGAGAAAAGAGAGAGGAAGAAAGTAGGGGGGGTTGGCCTTCTTTGGAACAGCAATATCCTTGTTTCCTTATCCCCAATATCTTGGCTTAAAATGAAAGCATCTTAATCCACCATTTGATTGGAAAACTCTTTCGATTACTCCCTTCTTCCCCTCATATTTCCCTCCCTGTCTTTAGAGACTTTATCTTCCCAGGAAAAAAATCCCTTGGTCTCCGCATAATAAACTGAACTCTTGGTTCCGGGGAGACCATAGCTATGTCACCCCGAGGCCCTGCCTGGTTATCATGGTACATACATTTGCATATATCAGGGCCGGACTCCATCATCTTCAATTTCCATCAGAACTGTCCGAGCTCTCAACCGTCTCATCTTCGAAACAGAATCGTAGAAAGGTTGTCTTTTTCTCAAGATTTTTACGAGCAAAAATATATTTTAACACGAGAGTCACCCCTGTCATTTTGTTAGAAACCTAGAAAGAGAAATACTAGCAACCTGATTGGTTCAGAGGACTCTCTCATTACCTGACATTGCGTGCGTTTTCCTTGCAGAAAGTCCCGGGTTTGACTCTCAGAGGCGGTGAAAATAGATTGAGACGTTTGACGTATGACAAAATATGTGTAACCATGATACTAATATTTTTGGTTCTTTGCCATTTCGGTGACTTTGATAGGAAGATGTCATTTGAGTATGAGTTTACGATTACTCCAGTAACCTGTTCGCTCTCGACGGAGAAGGTCTTGGGTTCGATTTCGAAATGTTTCCTATCCAGCCCTGATCGCTGTATATGTTTTGAATTGCATACATACTTGCATATCTTGCATTCTCTTGAGGACGTCCCGAAACGGAATTGTATATTTATGTTAAATGCAACTTTCTCCTCCCAACCCCCTCCCATTCTCAACTCCTTCTCTCCCCCTTAACTCCCTCCCGTTCCTAACTCCCCTCTTTCTGTCCTTTACCTTTACCCCCTTATCTTCCGCCTGTCGCTATACTTATCCTCTCAACCAACTTTCTTCCAGTAAACTCACTCTCCCTTTCCCGGCTCTTCCCTTTAACTTATCCTTCCCTCCTCCCTCCCAATTCCCTCTCCTACTTTTCCTCCCCTCCAATTCCTTCCCCCTCTCCCCTACCTACCTATATAGTTCTGAACATATTATTTTTCCTCGTGTCTTCGACTCCACTGCCATTTTATTTTTCCATAACTTCATTCCTTACACAAAGTAAGTTCTACTACCTTGAGCTTTTGTCTTGGCATTCCTCTGCTCTGTCAGGTATTGCATTATGAAACATGGTAGGTA